>NW_026705619.1:300000-549672 GCF_029867415.1 Vicia villosa | reverse complement strand
GTTTGAAGAAAACGATTCTTCTTGCCAAAGAACTTTGAAAAACAATGAACAAGAGGAGAGAAAGAGAAAGCAAGTAATTGAGTTGCTTTGGTGTGTTTTTTGAATGAGAATGAGGCCTCTATTTATAGGCAATTGGTTCAGTACTGAGTGAGAGTGTGAGCTTGCTTAGTGAAGTTGATTTGGTTTCTTAGCCATGAAGAAAGTTTGCAAATATCTCTTATGCAATGATGGGAATTTTGATTCCATTTGATCAATCCCCTAGCCCTCGATTTTGCTTGATCTTAGGGGACCAAATTGCTGCAGAAATGAGCTCCAATTGGTTGGGAGAAGATTCCTTTGATGAATCACCAATTTGTCATAAATTCAAAAATGCAATCATTACATAATCACATGCATTTGTTTTTGGAATCTTCTCTAATCCTTATGCAATGATGAAAATGGATGTATGGCATGGTTTCAGATGTGTTATGGGTCGTGTAGCATCCATAAGAGAGGTTATTTGCACAAAATTTGCAAAGTCAAAAAGTGTCCATGACCTATAATTTCACTTCATGAGGCCAACTTTGAACAAGCATAACTCCTAGCTCAAATTGAATTTGGAGAAGGTTGAACACAATTTGGAAAGCCCTAAACATCTACTTCAAATCATTAGTTTATGTCTTCTTCAGAATCACTTGGGAAATTTGTGAAAAATGAGGTCAAAGTTGGAAGAAAACTAGGTTAAAACACTTAGAAAAATTTCTAAGTGTCTATGACCTAAACCTCAAAATCTCCAAAACTTCATAAATGGTTGATCTTTTGAAAAAAGTTCCTTTGTAAGATGTTGTTTTATTTTGCAAGATCTACAACTTTCATGTTGGAAGTTTTTTGAGTTGTGTAGGTGAAATTTTGAGATCTCACCATGCCTTTAAAAACCCTAATTCCCGACTTTTCGCTCCTTGATGAATTTCTTTGAATTTCTTTGGCCAAATGACTTTGACATCCATATATTGATGATATTGATCTTTGAAAGTCATTTTTTGACCAAAAACCTTAAAAGTCAATGATGATCCTTCACAGTTGACTTTTTTCCTGACAAAGTGAATTTTTGGGCTTTTGTGTAGAAATAAGATCTTCTCCCCAAATGGATGATATAAATGGATTATATGGAGGTAGTAGAGATCCTTGAATCATGTCTTGAGTTTTGGATTCATGCCCTGATCAGAAGTCAACTATCTTGGTGAATTAGGTCAAAACCCTAATTTGTCGACCATGTGAAAGTAATGACTGTAGACTTTGAATTGAAGTGTGATGTCCAGTAGACCTTGTAATATGAGTTATTTGAAGATGATTGATGTCTTTGAATGACCCTCTGAAGCTTTTTTAGGGTTTCCCAAATGTGATCCCTGATTTTAGTCCTTGATAGGCTCAAAACCCTGGTCTGGTGACCTGAGTAAACCTGTACTCAGATGACTGGATGTCTAATCAATCATAGATGAGAAAAATGAAGTTTTTGAGCTCCATGATTGTATTAGAGGCTAATCTTTGTATTGATTGATCCTTTGTCTGAGCTTTCTTGTCTTTGTGCATCCTCGATCAGGTATCAGATGGAGAAATGACTGCTCTGGGTACTTGTCTTGACCTGATGAAAAATCCTGAAGATATGTCATCTCAGGGGGGTCAAAAATTAGGGTATGACACCTGCATAAACCGAAACTACTAATCAAAACAGCCTTATACCTCACATAACAAAACCACACATCCGTTTGACCAAACTGAAACGTAGAACAGAATTTCCCAACTTACTAACTATCCCAAAATATCCCCTACTGTCAAACATAACTGTAGCGGGTCAAAAAATCATCGCCACGAAATTGTAACACACAGAGTCGCCACCAAATTTTATTTATTCCAATGGGAATGGGAAAATATTGATAAAACCCACAAATGAAATAAAATGGACAAAGATGGTCATCTCAACCAAATTTGGGTTCGGGAGTCGGTTAAGCAAGGGGAAGGTATTAGCACCCCTTACCTCCATCGTACTCGATGGGACCCATTTAGTTAATTTGGTGATTTATTGTTAGCTTATTATATACTTGTGTTCTAATTACTATATGGACAAGAAAGAAACGGGATTTGGTTTTTTTATTATTGTGCTCGCCAAGACATTTGTATCTTGTGCCTACGTATTCCCTCGTGCAATGGGAAAGTCAGAGCAATCGTAGTTCGGGGCTACGAAATTATGTTTTTTTATTTAGTGTGCTCGCCAAGACATTTGAGTCTTGTGCCTACATATCTTCAATGGAAGAATCAGAGCGATTGTAGTTCGAAAGAACTATGAATTTGTTGGTAGATTTTATGGGTCTAATCGCATTTGGGCGGAAAAGACTTTGTTTGAAAATGGGTTCGCACTTGGGCAAAGAAAAGATGAGTTTGAAATGGGTAATTGTTTTATGAAAAAAAGTGGAATTCAAGCATTCAAACAATGGCTTAACGGCCATCGCCTAAAATACTTGAAAGAGCATTTACTAGATTGAGCTTGATGAAGTCTTTAATGGGATACAAGCATTCAAACAAAGGCTTAACGGCCATCGCCTAAATGCTTGAAAGAGCAACTTGTACAAGTACGTACAAACCCCTCTTGGGTGATGAAAGAGATTGAAACGACTTGAGTTTTGAGGAGTCCTTAATGAAATACAAACATTCAAACAAAGGCTTAACGGCCATCGCCTAAATGTTTTTAGAACAACTTGTACAAGTACGTACAAACCCTTCTAATTTCATCTATTGTGGATCCAACCCAATTCGATTGTTTAAAAGAGCATTTTGATCGAAAAAAGGAACTTGGTATTGACCAAGATTTGTTATGAAAAGATTCGCACTTGGGCGAAGGATAGAACGACTTGATGAGTTGAAATTGTTTAATTTTAGTGTTTTGTTGAAAGATCAGACAAATCGAGTTTTAGGTTTTTAATGGAATCTAAGCATTCAAACAAAAGCTTAACGGCCATCGCCTAAATGCTTTAGAGCAACTTGTACAAGTACGTACAAACCCCTCTTGACTCATCCATTATAAACCAAATTCAATTCGATTATCAAAAAGCGTTTTGTAGAGAAAGGCGAGACAAATCGAATTTTAAGGAGTCTTTAATGGAATCTAAGCATTCAAACAAAAGCTTAACGGCCATCGCCTAAATGCTTTAGAGCAACTTGTACAAGTACGTACAAACCCCTCTTGATTCATCCATTATAGATCAAACTCGATTTGATTATTAAAAGCAATTTTGAAGTTTTTGATTGTGATAAAAGAAGTTTGAAATGGATACTTGGTGTTTACCAAAAATGATTAAGAAATTGTTTGAAGTGGGAAAAAAATGATTGGTGTTGACCAAGGTTTATTAAGATTGTTTTGAATGAAAGAATTTAGTACGAGATCAAGCATACGAGCATACAAGAATATGGCAAGTAATTCATGCAACAATTCTAACAAGATTATATCTAAAAGATGAACAACTTGAAGAAAATAAAATCTTTTTGATCTTTTGAAAATATTTGAAAGAAATCCTAAACATACATCTAAAGAGAAATTATTTTTTGGTCTTTTTTAATTTGATAAAAATATTAAATATTTTTTCTTTGATTTTGTTTTATCATTTTTCAATAAAACTAAACTATTATTATTAAAAAAAAAACTAAACAAAAGACTAGATGAGCCAAGAGGTTTACTCGGCTAACTATATGGCCTAAGATAACAACACAAATGGAAGCCCAAAGTGTGAACAAACTCAAGATTTGAACTGGGCCGACATGATCCGACCCGCGACCCGCCTTCCTCACTAACAAAGTTGATGGGTTGAGAAACCCTACAAACAGAAACACGTAACTCTCTTTCTCTTTCGCACTCGACAACAATAAGGTCAAACTTAAAAGAAAATGCTCACATCTCGTTCGGTACCGCCATTGAAGGAGCCTTTGAAGCTCTGGTATCTCTCTCGGCTCAGGGTAACACAAAAACAAGTAAAAGATGCAAGCAAATACAAACCAAACCCTAACCCCCAAATCGAACTCTTATACCCCAATCCATTAATAATCAGTGATTACAGTTACATAATGAAATCAAAAGCAAGATTTAAAGTAATCACAATATAATTGACAAAAGGATAAAGATATACTTCAAGTTACCGAAACACCGACAACAAGCTCTGATGCGGCTAGGGAATTTTCCGGTACAACGCTTTTATTCCCAGGTACGCTCTTATGCTTCGTTTTTCTATATTGCTTTCGATTTGTCTCTGCTCCTTCTCTGGATCTGCGAAATTAGTGAGTGTTCATTGTTGTTGCTCTGAACCGAGGGAGGGAGGTCAAGTGATTGAATGATGCTGATGATGGTTAAAGGTTTTTAGTGAGGTTTCTGAGTATAGTTAAGGTATTGTGTGAAGGTAAATTGAAGATGATGAGTGGAGTATAGTGAAAGTTGAGGTTATGAGTGAGGTTGAAAGTTTATATTGGAAGCATTTTTTAGTGTTGGGGTGGTTCGGTTTGTTTGAGTGTTGTATATTGTGTTTTTGGTTGCTGTTTACCAGGCCCGGCCTTTACCCAGTGCAACAAGGGCTATAGCACTGGGCCCCAAATTTTTGGGGGCCTCTTTTTTATTAATTGTTAAATATAAATGATATAATTAAAACAAAATGTTTCATACAGGCCCGGCCTTTACCCAGTGCAACAAGGGCTATAGCACTGGGCCCCAAATTTTTGGGGGCCTCTTTTTTATTAATTGTTAAATATAAATGATATAATTAAAACAAAATGTTTCATAAAAGTGAAATATATGTTTTCCCCTCATTCCAAGCATAACGGCCAAACGAAACGGCGAAAGTACAAAAGCGAAACGACGACAAAAGCAAAACGAAACATTCAATATGATACGAGAAATTATATATCACAAAGGAAACACGAAACAAAATAATACAAGAGATCACAACGGCGACGGTGCGGCGGTAAGTTTCTTAAAATCAAAATTGTTCATCTTGTTTTGATTGTTCTCTATTTTCAAAAAAAACTTCTAAAATTAAAGAAAGAACAGAGATAAAGAGGTGATGGATTAATAAAATTGCAAGGATAATTAAAGTTGTAGGTATTTGTTTGTCTTTGTTTCTTTCTCTTATGGCTCTATGTTTCTTTTTTCTTTTTCTGGGTTTGTTTATTTGAATGTGGATGTGGTTTTTCATTTTTGGGTAAATTTGTATATGAGAGAGATAGAGAATAAGAGAAAGGAAAGTGGTAGTTGGCAAAGAAGAGAGAAGAAAAGAAGAGTTGGAATCAGGGCCGGCCCAATCAAACCGGAGGCCCTGTTTTAATTCAATAAATGGACCTAAAGCTAAAAAATATATCTTTTAATAATAAAAAAATGCACCAAAAATAAATTGTTTTTAAATTTTTTTTACTGTTTTTAGTATTTTGCATTTCATTACTTAAAAAGCTCTTACTTGTAATAAGTTTATAGCAAAGCAATAAACATTGTACACAAATGGCTGCTATTATCATAAACTATTGAAATTATTGAGAGACACACATGCATATAAATGACATATTTCTTGCACAATAATAAGAAAGTAGCCTTAATTATTTTTTAATATATCGATCAAAACTTCAAAAAGTATAAAGTAATAATCCTTACAAGTTACACTTGGTTTCTAACTTGTTTTGGTTTCTAACTTGTTTCCTTTGACAGCTAGCTACTTTCTATTCTTCATTCTTCATTTATTTTTAATATAAGTTAATCAAAAATATAAGTTTAATCAAAAGTATAAAATAATCTCATTCTTCAATTCTATTCCAACCAGGCCCGGCCTTTACCCAGTGCAACAAGGGCTATAGCACTGGGCCCCAAATTTTTGGGGGCCTCTTTTTTATTAATTGTTAAATATAAATGATATAATTAAAACAAAATTTTTCATACAGGCCCGGCCTTTACCCAGTGCAACAAGGGCTATAGCACTGGGCCCCAAATTTTTGGGGGCCTCTTTTTTATTAATTGTTAAATATAAATGATATAATTAAAACAAAATGTTTCATAAAAGTGAAATATATGTTTTCCCCTCATTCCAAGCATAACGGCCAAACGAAACGGCGAAAGTACAAAAGCGAAACGACGACAAAAGCAAAACGAAACATTCAATATGATACGAGAAATTATATATCACAAAGGAAACACGAAACAAAATAATACAAGAGATCACAACGGCGACGGTGCGGCGGTAAGTTTCTTAAAATCAAAATTGTTCATCTTGTTTTGATTGTTCTCTATTTTCAAAAAAAACTTCTAAAATTAAAGAAAGCACAGAGATAAAGAGGTGATGGATTAATAAAATTGCAAGGATAATTAAAGTTGTAGGTATTTGTTTGTCTTTGTTTCTTTCTCTTATGGCTCTATGTTTCTTTTTTCTTTTTCTGGGTTTGTTTATTTGAATGTGGATGTGGTTTTTCATTTTTGGGTAAATTTGTATATGAGAGAGATAGAGAATAAGAGAAAGGAAAGTGGTAGTTGACAAAGAAGAGAGAAGAAAAGAAGAGTTGGAATAGAATTGAAGAATGAGATTATTTTATACTTTTGATTAAACTTATATTTTTGATTAACTTATATTAAAAATAAATGAAGAATGAAGAATAGAAAGTAGCTAGCTGTCAAAGGAAACAAGTTAGAAACCAAAACAAGTTAGAAACCAAGTGTAACTTGTAAGGATTATTACTTTATACTTTTTGAAGTTTTGATCGATATATTAAAAAATAATTAAGGCTACTTTCTTATTATTGTGCAAGAAATATGTCATTTATATGCATGTGTGTCTCTCAATAATTTCAATAGTTTATGATAATAGCAGCCATTTGTGTACAATGTTTATTGCTTTGCTATAAACTTATTACAAGTAAGAGCTTTTTAAGTAATGAAATGCAAAATACTAAAAACAGTAAAAAAAATTTAAAAACAATTTATTTTTGGTGCATTTTTTTATTATTAAAAGTTATATATTTTTTAGCTTTAGGTCCATTTATTGAATTAAAACAGGGCCTCCGGTTTGATTGGGCCGGCCCTGCTGTTTACGAGTGTGGTGAGATTGTTTGAACGTATGAGCAAGGTGAGGTCTGAAGGAGAGGTTTTGTGAGGATGAGTGTGATCTTCACGGCGGATTGAAGGGAAACAGCTTAAGGTTAGTTAGCTGTATGGTTGTTTGGTGTGAGAGGGTGGTGTCTCGGCTGTTTTTCTTTTGTGATGAACATGAACATAATGAATTAGGTTTTTTGGTTTTGTGTTTGGTTTTTGGTGATGAACGAATTTAGAGTTAATTTTCGTTCTGGACAGAGGTCGCGTCCCCTCTTCCTTTTTCTCTCCCTGTTTTTATAGATGGGATGAAGTAATTTTGGGGGGAAAATTTGAATAGCTTTTTGAGCATTTGTGATAAACTGCTGTGTTGCTTTTTTTGATGCAGGCTATGGTTTGTCTACTTTGGTGAATGTTTTGGAGTATTGTTGCAGAATTTTTTTTGGACTAGTGTGGTGTAGCAGGCAAGTGGAGCAGCAACTTTGAGCAGGTTGCTTGATGATGGAGCAGTATTTTGTTTTATGCAGGTTTGTACAAAGATGATGGTTGGAAGGTGCATATACTGGGCCGATGCATACATTGGGCCAAAGAATTGTATCTTTTATTTTTTGTTTTGTTTTGTATTTGGACTAATATATGTACAATAATAAAATAATAAAAGATGAAATAAAAAACAAAAATTATTTTAAATGCATGAATTATATGATCCTATAGTTTCGATTTTAATTCAAATTTAAATTGGTAACAATTAAATGATAATTTAATCATTAAATCAATTTTAAATAGAATTTCAAAGAGAAAATGCAAGTTAATTTATTAAAAGGTAAAATGCAATGATAAAATTGAATTCAAGATGCAAATTAAAAAAGATGACAAATTAATTGTGAATTTCATAATAATTTGAAACGCAACGTGTGAAGTTGAAACTTAATCTGGATGCAGATGAAATGACCGATGCTAATGTGAATGAATTAGATGAAAAAGCTTAGGTCAAAATTTAGGGTGCGACAGATGCCCCTATTTAATTATCTTTAGCCAGATAGCTCGAACGACTTTGATTTTCGGGATATCAAAGGCGAAAGGTAATTAAATACAAGTGACCTGAATTTTGACCCTTATGCGATGGAACGTCATGAATGCATGGATGCATGAATTCTTGTCGGGGATATGGAGATGAAATGTAAATCTGTGGAGATTATGAAATGATTTGTCAAGGAGTTCCAGTGGGAAGACTTGCTGGGGAAAGGCAATGGTGCCAAGAAGTCGTTTTCAAACGAAGGATTGAGTTTGGTTAACAAAGGGTTGATTCTCAACCAGTGGATTGAGCCTAAACAAAAGAGAAAACTGTCATCAACCTGTGAATCGATAAAACATCAACTAGTGAGTTGAGTCCAAAAAAAAAAGAAATTATTATCAGCCAGTGGACGGGTGAAAAGTAGACACGTCGTCCTTAACCAGTGGATTGATAAAGGTAAGTCAACTAGTGAATTGATTTCAAAAGACAAGATAGAACTAACATCAACCAGTGGATTGATGAAAGATGACACGATTTCCTCAACCAGTGGATTGAGTTCGAACAATTAAGAAAGAAGAAACACATCAACCAGTGGATTGATGGATGTAAACAAAATGTCATCAACTATTGAGTTGACTTTAAAACAAGACATGACTAAAATTAACCAGTGGATTAATGAAGATGAAACAAATTTGTTGTCAACTAGTGAGTTGACTCTATCAACCAGCGAATTGACAAAAAAAAAATGCTTTCAACCAGTGGGTTGCTTTGACCTAAGCGGGAAGTAAATGATTGACTGTAACCATCGAGTTAACAAGATGAGCGATAAATTTCAACCAGTGGGTTGGCAAAACAAGTGATATTCAATCAGTGGATTGACACAAAAAAGACAAACTTCAACCAGTGGGTTGACAAAATGAGTGATATTCAATCAGTGGATTGACACAGAAAGAGATAAAGTTCAACCAGTGGGTTGAAAAAACAAGATAATATTCAATCAGTGGATTGACACAAAAAAGATAAAATTCAACCAGTGGGTTGACAAAACAGTGATAGTCAATCAGTGGATCGACACGGAAAAAGATAAACTTCAACCAGTGGGTTGACAAAACGAGTGATAGTCAATCAGTGGATTGACACGAAAAAGATAAACTTCAACCAGTGGGTTGACAAAACGAGTGATAGTCAATCAGTGGATTGACACGAAAAAGATAAACTTCAACCAGTGGGTTGACAAAACGAGCGATGTTCAATCAGTGGATTGACACGAAAATGATTAGCTTCAACCTGGGGGTCGACAAAACAAGTGATATTCAATCAGTGGATTGACACGGAAAAATATAAACTTCAACTAGTGGGTTGACAAAACAAGTGATGTTCAATCAGTGGATTGACACAAAAAAAGACAAACTTCAACCAGTGGGTTGACAAAATGAGTGATATTCAATCAGTGGATTGACACAAAAAAAGATAAACTTCAACCAATGGGTTGACAAAATGACTGATAGTCAATCAGTGGATTGACACGAAAAAAGACAAACTTCAACCAGTGGGTTGACAAAAAGTGGGAAAACTTTCCTCAACCAGTGGGTTGATAGGAAGTGAAAGATTAATTTTCTACCAATGAGTTGATTCAGATGGTGAGAAAATGTTTGGTCCCAACCAGAGGGTTGACAAAACAAATTACTTTCAATCAGCGGATTGACAACAATTGAAAAATGCGATCCATGATTAAATTCAACCAGTGGGCTGACAAAAATGAACAGAACGGTTCTCAACCAGAGGGATGATTCAAAAGAACAAAAGGTAAATGACCAATTTCAACTAGTGGCTTGGAAAAGGTTAACAAGCATGTTCAATCAGTGGATTAGCAAGAAAATAATGATTGCGGTGACATCATTAGGGATTATGAATCCATGCATGATTTTTGCTTATGTATGAGACATCTTGGTTTTTTCTTTTGTGCAAATTGATGCACGTGTAATGATGTATAATGGTTGATCAATGCAGGTAATGAGTTTACCGGATGTGTGCCAATGGGCAATTCATTTTTGGATGTCCATGGTGGACTGGGCTTGATTCTCAATGGAAAAGCCTGAGCAAGATTGAAATTTTGATTTGATGTTGTGGGAGGTTGCCCCATGAATTGTGAATACAAGATTACACTCAAAGATGTTTTTGATTTATGGCAAACTCAAATAAGCATTCAAACAACAAGGCGGAAGCAGAAAACTCAAAGAAAAGCAAGCATTGATCACTCATGATAGTACAGGTTGATCTATTATACTTTAGGTCGACTCAACACAAGCAGATCAAGAAGAATGCAGAAAACCAGCAGTTAGGTCGACCTACTGTCAACCCAGGTCGACCTAAAATGGAGAAAAATCCACATACTTCTGCTAGGTCGACTCACACATCATCTAGGTCGACCTAAATTGATGAAATTTACATACCAGTCTGCTAGGTCGACCTACACAACGACTAGGTCGACCTAATCTGAGAAAATGTCCCCAGAATGCATTTGAAGAAGATTCTGGTCGACCTACTCCTTAAACAGGTCGACCTAACTGGGAGCAAAATTCTGCAAGCTCTGCTAGGTCGACCTAAGCACTACAAGAGGTCGACCTAACTGATCAAGAATGCCAAAAATTCTGTTTCTCTCATCTCCAACTGTTAAGCTATCATATATATTGTCAAAGGTTCAATTATTCAATACAACACCAACGACTGAAAGATACACAAACGCTTCTCATCTTCGTTCTTCATCATCTCCAACACAATTACACATAATCATTCTTGCGTTGCGGGTTAGTGATGAGTTCGATAACGTCCATGGAACGGAATTGAAGATTCCTAGTGGGTGAAGGTTTGTGGGGTTTGTTGGTGAATAAAATCTGCGGGTTTTGTCCTCCACGACGGGTGGTTCTTGGGGGTTTTTATCAAGAGGCGTTCATTGAGGATTCGGCTGAGTGTAACGATTGAGGAACGGGGAGTTCAAGGAATCAAGACACTGCAGAAGGGAATCAAAGTGAAGCTCTTGGATAACCTTGATCTTGCTCAAGATTAAGGGGGAAGAAGATTCAAAAGATCGACATAATTGGTTTATCGTTTATCGCTTTGTTATCTTCTTTGTATATACTACTTTCAACATTAATGAAAGATTACCCAATTTCAATTTGGAATTGGGGGCAGACGTAGTCGTAGCGAGGACGATCGACGAACTGCCTAAACAAATATCGTGTTCTTGTCGCTTTTACTTTTTCATTTACATTATGTTCATATTTTGTTATAATAGCAAATTGATCAACGATTCGAGTGTTAAGATTGTGAATTAAGAACTTACATAAACATCACAATCCACCACACATTGAATTACCTTCAATTTGATCATTATCACCAAGTGTTTGTATATTTGTTTCTATCACTCTTACTGCATTGCAAACATTGTCCATCATACAAAAAGTTAATCTGATTTTCAATAAGAGCAACGCTTTGATTCTGCAACATATACTCTTATCATTTACCTCAAGTCTTTGACTGGTTTTTAAACACATATATAATCGTTTTGATAGTGGTTCGGAATAGACGCGAGTCGATTCAGAATCACTTCCGCTGAAAAGTCGTTTAAATCCGTAAAACTGTGAACGATCTATTCACCCCCCCTCTAGATCCTAAGGCCAGCGTCTAACAAGTGGCATCAAGAGCTCTGTTTTATTCCGTGCTACGTGAAACACTTATTGGAAAGATGGCTTCCGGACCTAAAGGGGCTCACAATAGAGCTCCAGTTTTCGACGGTGAAAACTATGGCTATTGGAAGGATTGTATGTGTGTCCACATCAATGCAATTGATAGGAACATCTGGACAACTATTGTCAATGGTCCCTTTCAGATCACCATGACAAATGCAGCTGGTGCAGTTGTTCCAAAACCAGAAAATACTTGGGATGCTGAAGATGAAAAGAGATATGCATACGATTGGAAAGCGAGAAACATTCTAATCTCAGCTCTAGGAGTTGATGAATACTATCGCGTTTCCCATTGTAGATCAGCTAAAGCTATGTGGGATACATTGCAAGTTGCCCACGAGGGAACGGATGATGTCAAACTAGCTAGGATCAATACGTTAACTCAAGAGTTCGAACTCTTCCACATGGAAGATGGTGAATCCATCGAAAACATGCAGAAGAGATTCGTTCATCTGAAAAATCGGTTAAATTCTCTTGATAGACCTGTTTCCAATGCAGTTGCTACTAACAAAATCTTAAGATGTTTGAACAGGGAATGGCAACCTAAAGTTACAGCAATAAAGGAA
Organism: Vicia villosa; assembly: GCF_029867415.1. Lineage (NCBI taxonomy): Eukaryota > Viridiplantae > Streptophyta > Magnoliopsida > Fabales > Fabaceae > Vicia > Vicia villosa. Next base: position 537,264 of record NW_026705619.1, on the reverse strand, counting down.
GCAAATGATCTAAACACTTTAGACATCACAACTCTATTTGGTAAACTAGAGGAACATGAACAACACCTTAAATGCCTTGACATGCATGAGAAAAGGACAAAGAAAGAAAAGAACATGGAGAAAGAGGTAGAGAAGAAGTCAATAGCTCTAAAAGCTTCGAGCTCCAAGACCTCAAAACGAGAGCCAAAGGATAGTGACACAAGTGATGACGAAGACTCCGATGATGAGGAAATGGGACTGTTTGTGCGAAGATACAACAAATATCTAAAGAAAAATGGAGCAAAACATTCTGACAAAGGATTGATCAACTATAGAAAGCAATCAAACATGTTCAAACAAGATGACGACAACAAGGGAAAAATCAAAGGTCTTTGCTTCAATTGTGGGAAAGCCGGTCACTACAAACCGGATTGTCCATACCTTAAGAAAGAAAAGGAGAGGAACCAAAGCAAAGGTCATAACAAATCTAAAAGAGCCTACATAGCATGGGAAAGTGATTCATCTAGTGAAAGCTCGTCAAGCGATGAAGAAGAATCATCAAACCTATGTTTCATGGCTCATCAAAACAAGAAAAAGAAAGCTGTAAGTCATCTTAAACCTGAACTCGTAGATAAGGTATCTCATTCTCAACTAAAACTTGCTTTTGAAGAATTACATAGAGATGCAATTAAAGCTTTCAAACTTTTGGCCTCAAATAAGAAAATATTTTCATATCTTGAATCAAAAGTTGAGAAAACCGAAAAGGATATGGAAGCTTTAAAACAATCTATGCTAGACATTCAAAAGGATAAAGTTGAAATAGATCCTACATCATGGTTTGGTTGTGAGACATGTCACATTTGGCAAAAAGAAGTAAGAGATCTAAAAGCCAAGTTAGACAAGGCTCTACAACCAAAAGTGACTTTTGCGGTTGATCCAAACAAGTTCAAAAGATCGTATACTCCTTTATATAGCAAATACACTTTTGTACCAAAAGTATCAACTAGCAAAACTCCATATTCTCATCATATTACCTGTCATTATTGTTGCAAAAAGGGACATACCATTGAAAAATGCAAATTTAGGAGAATTTTAGTTCCTAAAGGAGTATTTCAATGGTTGCCTAAGTGCAACAAATTGTGTACTCACTACCAAGGACCCAATGAAAATTGGGGACCTCCCTCTTTAAATTAATCTTGCAGGAAAAGTGTCTTGACATTGCCGAAAGGTTGTGGTTCCTTGATAGCGGATGTTCAAGACACATGACTGGAGACCTATCTCTTTTCGTTGAGTTTCAAGCAAAGAAAAAGGGGTATGTCACCTATGGAGATAACAATCGGGGAGCCATACTTGGTAAAGGAAGTGTAGGTAACCCTTCTACCACTACTATAACTGATGTGCTGCTAGTAGAAGGTCTTAAACATAATCTTTTAAGTATAAGTTGAAGGATAGAAAAACACTTAGAAAGGGGGGGTTTGAATAAGTGTAGCTTTAAAAAACTTGACAGATAAAAATAAATTGCACAGTTATTTTTATCCTGGTTCGTTGTTAACTAAACTACTCCAGTCCACCCCCGCAGAGATGATTTACCTCAACTGAGGATTTAATCCACTAATCGCACGGATTACAATGGTTCTCCACTTAGTCAGCAACTAAGTCTTCCAGAGTCTTCTGATCACACACTGATCACTCCAGGAACAACTGCTTAGATACCCTCTAAGACTTTTCTAGAGTATACTGATCCACACGATCACTCTAGTTACAACCTGCTTAGATAACCTCTAAGACTTCCTAGAGTATTCTGATCCACACGATCACTCTAGTTCCTTACAACTTAATGTAATCAATTCTAAGAGTATTACAAATGCTTCTTAAAAAGCTATAATCACAAACTGTGATATTTCTCTTAACGTTTAAGCTTAATCTCACTAATATATTACAACAGCAATGTAGTGAGCTTTGATGAAGATGAAGATTCTGAGCTTTGAATAGAACAGAGTTTCAGCAAGTTAATTTGAGTTGTTTTGGTGCGGAATCGTTAACCTTGCTTCTCATCAGAACTTCATATTTATAGGCGTTGGAGAAGATGACCGTTGAGTGCATTTAATGCTTTGCGTGTTCCGTACAGCATCGCATTTAATGTTATACGCTTTTGTCAACTACCTCGAGCCTTGTTCACGCTGTGTCTACTGACGTAGCCTAGAATAGCTTTTAACGTTCCTTTTGTCAGTCAGCGTAGCTTGCCACTTGTACTTCCTTCTGATCTGATGTTTGTGAATACAACGTTTGAATATCATCATAGTCAAACAGCTTGGTGCAAAGCATCTTCTGATCTTCTGACCTTGAAGTGCTTCTGAGCGTGATACCATCAGAACTTCAGTGCTTCTGTTCTCTTGTTCTTCTGATGCTTCCATAGACCCATGTTCTGATTCTGCTTCGACCATCTTCTGATGTCTTGCCAGACCATGTTCTGATGTTGCATGCTGAACCCTTGAGACAAAGCTTCTGAGCGCTGAATTATGCGTACTCTTTAAATATTTCCTGAAAAGGAAATTGCATTGGATTAGAGTACCATATTATCTTAAGCAAAATTCATATTATTGTTATCATCAAAACTAAGATAATTGATCAGAACAAATCTTGTTCTAACATAAGTCAATTGTGTGACAAAGAATTTAAAGTAATGTTTACAAATTCTGGCTGCACAATAGAACATACTAAGAAAAGAGACATTATGTTTAAGGGCTTAAGAGTAAACAACATCTACATGCTAAACTTGGATGCGGTATCTAAGTCTAGTACCAAGTGTCTAGTTGCTCTGGGCGATGACTCATGGCTTTGGCATAGACGTCTCGCCCACATAAATTTTGACTTACTTAATAAAGTTGTCTCAAAAGATTTAGTAATCGGCTTACCTAAAATGAAGTTTTCAAAAGATCATCTATGTGATGCTTGTCAAAAGGGAAAGCAAACAAAAATCTCTTTTAAATCAAAGAACGTGGTTTCAACATCACGCCCTCTTGAACTACTTCACATGGATCTCTTTGGCCCTTCAAGGACTAAAAGCATAGGTGGAAACACCTATGGTTTTGTCATTGTCGATGATTACTCGAGATTTTGTTGGACAATCTTTCTACCTAGTAAGGATCAAACTTTTCCAGCTTTCACACAATTTGCAAGATTATGTCAAAACAAAATGAACAACAAAATAGTTGCAATTCGAAGTGATCACGGTGGAGAGTTTGAAAACATTCTTTTTGAAAAATACTGTGATAAACATGGAATTGAGCATAACTTTTCAGCTCCTAGAACACCTCAACAAAACGGAGTAGTTGAACGTAAAAATCGGGTTCTAGAGGAGCTGGCAAGAACAATGCTGAATGAGGGTAATCTACCAAAGTATTTCTGGGCTGACGCGATTAGTACAGCATGTTATGTTTTGAATAGGATAACAATACGTCCTATACTGAACAAAACTCCCTATGAATTACTAAAAGCTAGAAAACCAAATGTATCTCATCTCCATGTATTCGGTTGCAAGTGTTTTGTTTTGAACAATGGTAAGGATAATCTTGGCAAATTCGATGCTAAAGCTGATGAGGGCATATTCCTTGGTTACTCACAATCTAGCAAAGCATATCGAATATATAATAAGAGATTACTTATAGTAGAAGAGTCAGTACACGTTTCTTTTGATGAATCTTATGCAAAATATGTCGAGAAAGGTCTTTCATTTAATGGTGCAGGTCCATCCACTGAAGACATTGTCAAGGATAAGGAAGATGAGAATGAAAGTATTGTAAAGAAAGATGCTGAGAGAGAGAAAGATGAGTCTCACAATGAAAATGAAAAAGAAAGCATCTCAAACAATGAAGAACTTCCCAAGGCCTGGACAAATGTGAAAGACCATCCAATTGACAATATAATAGGAGACATCTCAAGGGGCGTTACAACACGCTCAAAGATAAGTAACTTCTGTCATCATTTTGCTTTTGTTTCACAAGTTGAGCCGAAAAACGCTAAGGATGCATTACTTGATGAGCATTGGCTAATGGCCATGCAAGAAGAATTAAACCAATTTAAACGGAATGATGTTTGGGACTTAGTCCCTCATCCGGGAGATCATCAAGTAATAGGCACTAGATGGGTTTTTCGTAACAAACTTGATGAAAACGGCGTTATTACTAGAAACAAAGCTAGATTAGTTGCCCAAGGTTATAATCAAGAGGAAGGTATTGATTATGAAGAGACATACGCTCCTGTAGCACGTCTCGAAGCTATTCGTCTCCTACTTGCTTATGCTTGTTCTAAAGACTTCAAACTATTCCAAATGGATGTTAAAAGTGCCTTTCTAAATGGCTATATAAATGAAGAAGTCTATGTTGCTCAGCCACCCGGCTTTGAGAATTACATGTATCCAACTCATGTCTATAAGCTGAAACGTGCTCTATACGGTCTTAAACAAGCCCCTCGGGCTTGGTACGAACGTTTGAGCAAATTTCTCCTTAGTCAAGGGTACTCTAGGGGTAAAGTTGACACTACTCTCTTTATTAAAAGAAAAGATGAAGATATTCTCTTAGTCCAAATTTATGTAGATGACATTATATTTGGGTCGACTAATGCAAAACTTGTCAAAGATTTTTCTAAGCTTATGCAGAGTGAATTTGAGATGAGTCTCATGGGTGAGCTAAATTTCTTCCTTGGCCTACAAATCAAGCAACTCAGTCATGGAACGTTTGTGAATCAAACTAAATACTGTACGGAGCTGCTCAAAAGATTTGGAATGAGTGAAGCAAAAGAAATTGACACACCTATGGCAACAAATACTAATCTAGACAAAGATGAGAAAGGTAAAGAGGTTGACGTGAAATTATACCGAGGTATGATAGGTTCACTATTGTATCTTACTGCCTCAAGACCAGACATCATGTTTAGTGTGTGTATGTGTGCAAGATATCAATCTTGTCCAAAAGAATCTCACTTGAAAGCTGTCAAAAGAATTCTGCGATACTTACGTGGAACTACTACATATGGCCTATGGTATCCAAAGGGAAATGAGTGTCATTTGGTAGGATTCTCTGATTCAGATTTTGCTGGCTGCAAATCCGATAAAAAAAGCACCAGTGGAACGTGTCATCTATTCTCAAATTCATTGATAAGTTGGCATAGCAAGAAACAAGTATCGGTTGCATTATCTACTGCTGAGGCAGAATATGTAGCTGCTGGAAGCTGCTGTGCACAAATATTATGGCTCAAGCAACAACTTCTTGACTTTGGTATTAAGCTTGATCGCATACCTATCATGTGCGATAACACAAGTGCCATAAACTTGAGTAAAAATCCTGTCTTACACTCACGTACCAAGCATATTGAAATAAGACATCACTTTCTACGAGATCATGTAGAGAAAGGAGACGTTACATTTGAACATGTAGAAAGCAAGAAGCAACTAGCTGACATCTTCACCAAACCTCTAGCAACGGAGCAATACTTCAACATTCGTAGGGAATTAGGGATACTCGATATCTCTAATTTGGGCTAATTACGTTTGTTCTCTCTTAATATTATTCCTTTACTTTATATATATATATATATATGTTCTCTCTTGCTAACATTTTTTCTTAGCGTAAAGGTAGTTCATCATCTAGCCAGGCGTCATTCCACATTGATTAAAGGCTGCCATTAAAGTTGAGAAAGCGGTAACGTTATTGTTGTTCACTTCCAAAAATATTATTGATACTATAATATGCTATCAATTAACATGCTTATAGTGACTTCATACATATATCGCTCTTGCTCATTTGACTCTCATGCTATAACTGACTACCTTTTTATGAATGCTAGCATTTTATCTATGTTTCTCTCGTTACTCTTCTATTTTCGTTGTATCTCTTTTTGATGTTGACAAAGGGGGAGATAGATGCTGAGTGTACGGGGGAGCTGTGTTGAGAGATTGCCTTGTTGAGAGATAGATGCTGAGTGTACGGGGGAGCTGTGTTGAGAGATTGCCTTGTTGAGAGATAGATGCTGGATGTACGGGGGAGCTTTGTTGAGTCTTTATCACTTACCACCAAAGCTTCGACTAATGGTTTGCCATCATCAAAAAGGGGGAGCATGTGAATACAAGATTACACTCAAAGATGTTTTTGATTTATGGCAAACTCAAATAAGCATTCAAACAACAAGGCGGAAGCAGAAAACTCAAAGAAAAGCAAGCATTGATCACTCATGATAGTACAGGTTGATCTATTATACTTTAGGTCGACTCAACACAAGCAGATCAAGAAGAATGCAGAAAACCAGCAGTTAGGTCGACCTACTGTCAACCCAGGTCGACCTAAAATGGAGAAAAATCCACATACTTCTGCTAGGTCGACTCACACATCATCTAGGTCGACCTAAATTGATGAAATTTACATACCAGTCTGCTAGGTCGACCTACACAACGACTAGGTCGACCTAATCTGAGAAAATGTCCCCAGAATGCATTTGAAGAAGATTCTGGTCGACCTACTCCTTAAACAGGTCGACCTAACTGGGAGCAAAATTCTGCAAGCTCTGCTAGGTCGACCTAAGCACTACAAGAGGTCGACCTAACTGATCAAGAATGCCAAAAATTCTGTTTCTCTCATCTCCAACTATTAAGCTATCATATATATTGTCAAAGGTTCAATTATTCAATACAACACCAACGACTGAAAGATACACAAACGCTTCTCATCTTCGTTCTTCATCATCTCCAACACAATTACACATAATCATTCTTGCGTTGCGGGTTAGTGATGAGTTCGATAACGTCCATGGAACGGAATTGAAGATTCCTAGTGGGTGAAGGTTTGTGGGGTTTGTTGGTGAATAAAATCTGCGGGTTTTGTCCTCCACGACGGGTGGTTCTTGGGGGTTTTTATCAAGAGGCGTTCATTGAGGATTCGGCTGAGTGTAACGATTGAGGAATGGGGAGTTCAAGGAATCAAGACACTGCAGAAGGGAATCAAAGTGAAGCTCTTGGATAACCTTGATCTTGCTCAAGATTAAGGGGGAAGAAGATTCAAAGGATCGACATAATTGGTTTATCGTTTATCGCTTTGTTATCTTCTTTGTATATACTACTTTCAACATTAATGAAAGATTACCCAATTTCAATTTGGAATTGGGGGCAGACGTAGTCGTAGCGAGGACGATCGACAAACTGCCTAAACAAATATTGTGTTCTTGTCGCTTTTACTTTTTCATTTACATTCTGTTCATATTTGGTTATAATAGCAAATTGATCAACGATTCGAGTGTTAAGATTGTGAATTAAGAACTTACATAAACATCACAATCCACCACACATTGAATTACCTTCAATTTGATCATTATCACCAAGTGTTTGTATATTTGTTTCTATCACTCTTACTGCATTGCAAACATTGTCCATCATACAAAAAGTTAATCTGATTTTCAATAAGAGCAACGCTTTGATTCTGCAACATATACTCTTATCATTTACCTCAAGTCTTTGACTGGTTTTTAAACACATATATAATCGTTTCGATAGTGGTTCGGAATAGACGCGAGTCGATTCAGAATCACTTCCGCTGAAAAGTCGTTTAAATCCGTAAAACTGTGAACGATCTATTCACCCCCCCTCTAGATCCTAAGGCCAGCGTCTAACATGAATGATATGCATGATAAATGAATGCATGCAATGAATGAAATTTTCTATTTGTAATGTTTTGACATATGCCCCAGTGGAGGGTCATGATTTTTTTTGTGAAGTGGACAAAGGTCCCTTGGTAGAAGGTTTGTGCAAAGCATAATTCCCGACACCAACTCTGAGCTTGAGGATTGCTTGATATGACAAAGTATGCTTGGATTGCTTGAAGGAAAGGTCTTTGCCTTTATTTGCCCCAGAATGCTGAGTCTATGGAGAAATTTGCTTCAACAAAGTTTTGGATTCGAACTGATGATCCTGAGATGACATGCCCCAGTATTTGGGGAACTTTGAAATGAAATGCCCCTGAATGATGGACTTCTGAAGTGATGTGACCTTGATAGTTCCACATTAGGCTCTTCGAATGAGTTCCATTGTTGGAACTTCCTTGATGGAAAATGTTGATTTGCAAATGAAACTATTTTACTCAAAATGGTAATTTTAATGCGACGTGCATGCGAGTTTTGAAAACAATCATTTATTGAAATGAAACCGTGGTACGATGAATAAATCTCAATGAGGATGTAATGGAAGTTTGAAATTCAAGGTGTGAAAGATGATATGATGGCGTGGTATCAAAACAAAATGATTAGCAAATATTTAGGAGTCAGGTTAACACAACCTTGCTTTAGTATACTTTCAAAAGAAACCTTGCTTCAATTAGGACTTTTGAAGGTTGTAACGTGGTCAGGTTCACGGTTTAAGAAACAAAGGATATAGGCTCAAATTTTGATTTTAACCCACCCATTCTTCGTAATGTACTCCAGTCCTAAGTTCAGTTAACTGTCGACTTTCAAGAGTATTTGCATATGATAAATGAGAACCAATGGATTCTAAGGTGGCAGTCACCTATTCTTCTTTGGAAATCACACAAGTTTGTTCGTTTTTTTTCTTTTGACTATGATCTTTTGATCTCTTTTTTATTTTGACTTTTGTATCCATATCCCTATTTTTTCTGCCTAAGTCTCCTTTTTAGGTTTTGACTTAGCGGGCTTTCCTTTGATTTTTTTTTATTTATTTTTTTGAACAACTTGCGTGACACTAGTTCAATAATATGAGAGGAATATGACTGCCCCACTGATGGTTCGAGAAAGACAACAGTTATAAGTTTTGAATATTCATTACTTCTTCGACATTGTGTACGAAGAGAGGATACAGTTGAATCTCGAGTCGGGAATAGTTCCCATAGAATGATTTTCTTGGAAATCTTATGAATTAATCACTTTAACTGAACAACTACCCTGCCCCAGGTTTTGTTTAAGGGTTTTAATTTCGTGCGAAAAGAAAACACCTACTTCTAAGGCTCAAAAGGGGTTAACGAGGGATTATCATCCTTATATCTCCAGTGTTTGGGTATTTGAAAGAATGCCTGTACATCATCAACAAAGTTTTATTTGAAAGCACACTGATGCAAATTGGGTATTTCGTTTATCGTCATCCTCCCTCCAATACTTGCTTAAACAAAAGTATAATAAATAAAAGGAAATGGGAGAAACATAAACATATTTTTTCATATTTTTTAGAAAACAAAATAAAATAAAAGAAAGGAAGAGTGAATACGAATGGACTGATTCAGAACTTGCATGCTCATTTCATTAATATTACCATTAAAATTAACAATGTTCAGAAGCAAGTAAACACTTAACAAACAAGTGAAAAAGCGTAAATGCAAAATGATAAAAAGTGGCTCAATGATCTGCTTTGATCCATTGGCTTTAGGAATGTTCTTGGTGTCTTAGCACTGATCATGGCATAGGACCAATATCCTTGAAAGAGAGTATCTTTTTGTCAACCAGATCTTGAACTTTTTCCTTCAAGACATTGCAATCTTCAATGGAGTGACCTGATATCCCACTATGAAAATCACACTTGACGTTTGGATTGTATTCCTTTGGAAATGGAAACTTTGCCGGTTGAGTTGGTCTGGGAGCTATTGCTTTCTTCTCAATTAGATATGGCCATAGCTGAGCGTAGGTCATTGGAATTGGGTCAATGCGACGATCCTCCTTCTGCTGATTCCTTTGAGGTATATTCTGATTCCATTGACGATTCTGATTCTGAGCTGCATTCTGAGGAGCATTCCATGAAGAATTATAAGGTGAAGCTTCCCATGGCTGTTGGTATGGTTGTTTGAATTGTGCGGCTGCAACATATGGATACTTATCGTATGGTATGAATGGTGCTTGCTGATAAGTTAAGGGTTGGTAGGAATGTGAGTTCTGAGACTCTCCACCATCAATTGCAAAAGCAATAGTTTCATCTTCCCACTTCTTTTGAAAGTTGTTTCCATATTTCTTGGTTTCAGTTGACGATCCAGATTCCATAGTCAATCGTCCTTCTCGTACACCTTCTTCTAGTCGCATCCCCATATTCACCATTTCAGTGAAGTCAGTCGGAGCGCTTGCAACCATCCTCTCATAGTAAAATGAGCTTAGAGTCTTTAAAAACATTTTGGTCATCTCTTTTTCTTTCATAGGAGGAGAGATTTGGGCGGCAACCTCACGCCATCTTTGTGCATACTCTTTGAAAGACTCTTTCTCCTTCTGTTCCATGGCTCGGAGTTGGTCTCTATCAGGAGCCATGTCAACATTATACTTGTATTGTCGAATGAACGCTTCCACAAGGTCATCAAAAGAACTGATATGAGTACTATCTAATCCCATGTACCATTTCAAAGCGGCACCAGTTAGACTATCTTGAAAATAGTGGATCAATAACTTATCATCATCAGTATGAGTGGCCATCTTTCTGCAGTACATGGTCAAATGGCTCTGAGGACATGAATTCCCTTTATACTTTTCAAAATCAGGCACTTTAAACTTGGCAGGTATTTTCACATTTGGCACAAGACACATATCATAAGCACTCTTTCCAAACGAATTCTTCCCTTTGAGGGCTTTAATCTCCTTTCGCATCTCTTGGAATTGGTCTTTGAAATCATCATAAGCTTCATTTCTTTCATTGGGCTCAACATGGTAAATGGCTTCCTCAGTTTGTGGCACAACATGTACCAGGGGTGAAGTCACAGTCATTATAGGAGTAGTTTGAGCAGCTCCAGTGATAGGATGGTATCCCTCTGGCACAAAGTTGTAAGACATGCCCCCAGGATAGCCATTAGGCATCTGATAGTGAGAGGGACCAGTGGTAGGAGCCATAGAAACACTAGTAGTAGAAACTTCACAAATCGTAGTAGTCTGGACTTCAGTTTGAGTGGCACGAGTTGATGGAGGGGGTGATGGTTGATTCCGAGCAGCTACTAAGCTTTCCACCAAAGCAGTCAATCTTTCCACCCCGACACGGAGAGTAGTTACTTCATCACGGAATTCATGATTCTCTTGTTCAAGGTCTTCCATCTTTTTGTCGAGTAACACTTCGCGTCTGATAAGGATGTCTGGAAATTAGCTTGCCTTATTACTGTTGGGTGAAGAAAGGTATGAGTAATGGATTTTGGAGATGGAAATGCATGTTATGAATGCAAATGCATGCATTTTTTTATTATTATTTATTTTATTTTTTTTTATGTAAAAATGAATGCCATGTCATGTATGATTCACAAGTAATGGATTTCAAAATCATATGGATACAAAAAAATTCTGATTTCTTGGCACAAAGTCTAAGGTTTTTATGTTGGAAAGGTTCTAGACACGGTTCTCAGAGTTACAAACTCCTTTTGAAAACTCAGTCATCTAGTAAATAACTTACCATCCAACTGCGTTTTCAAATGAAGCCTATTCTGATTGTGGTTTTCGCACTTACCCACAGTAATAGTTACGTTACGCAAGTTGGGCACGAAACCACCATTTCCTAAAAGTCATGGTTTAGGGTTTTTCTAAAGGTCCCTAGAGTCGGCGGTCCGAATTGGAAACATCATAGCCCAAGTAAATAACTTTCTTAGTCACATACATCTCCTCAAAGGACCTACTCCAGGCGGGGTTTTAGTACTTCCCACTTGACACTACGTCAAGCAAGCTTAGTACTAGACCACCATCTTATCTTACGTGTCACTCGAGCTCGGGTGTAGAGCTTTTCCTCACATGCGCCAATAATCAAGAGATTCCAACCACAATAATGAGAAATCAAACAAAGATATAATAAAGACAATAAATAAGCAAGTAAATAAAGCTAGCAAATATCACAATAAAACTAAATTAGGGTTGACTCTCTTGGGAAATTCCCCAGCAGAGTCGCCAGCTGTAGCGGGTCAAAAAATCATCGCCACGAAATTGTAACACACAGAGTCGCCACCAAATTTTATTTATTCCAATGGGAATGGGAAAATATTGATAAAACCCACAAATGAAATAAAATGGACAAAGATGGTCATCTCAACCAAATTTGGGTTCGGGAGTCGGTTAAGCAAGGGGAAGGTATTAGCACCCCTTACCTCCATCGTACTCGATGGGACCCATTTAGTTAATTTTGTGATTTATTGTTAGCTTATTATATACTTGCGTTCTAATTACTATATGGACAAGAAAGAAACGGGATTTGGGTTTTTTATTATTGTGCTCGCCAAGACATTTGTATCTTGTGCCTACGTATTCCCTCGTGCAATGGGAAAGTCAGAGCAATCGTAGTTCGGGGCTACGAAATTATGTTTTTTTATTTAGTGTGCTCGCCAAGAAATTTGAGTCTTGTGCCTACATATCTTCAATGGAAGAATCAGAGCGGTTGTAGTTCGAAAGAACTACAAATTTGTTGGTAGATTTTATGGGTCTAATAGCATTTTGGCGGAAAAGACTTTGTTTGAAAATGGGTTCGCACTTGGGCAAAGAAAAGATGAGTTTGAAATGGGTAATTGTTTTATGAAAAAAAAGTGGAATTCAAGCATTCAAACAATGGCTTAACGGCCATCGCCTAAAATACTTGAAAGAGCATTTACTAGATTGAGCTTGATGAAGTCTTTAATGGGATACAAGCATTCAAACAAAGGCTTAACGGCCATCGCCTAAATGCTTGAAAGAGCAACTTGTACAAGTACGTACAAACCCCTCTTGGGTGATGAAAGAGATTGAAACGACTTGAGTTTTGAGGAGTCCTTAATGAAATACAAACATTCAAACAAAGGCTTAACGGCCATCGCCTAAATGTTTTTAGAACAACTTGTACAAGTACGTACAAACCCTTCTAATTTCATCTATTGTGGATCCAACCCAATTCGATTGTTTAAAAGAGCATTTTGATCGAAAAAAGGAACTTGGTATTGACCAAGATTTGTTATGAAAAGATTCGCACTTGGGCGAAGGATAGAACGATTTGATGAGTTGAAATTGTTTAATTTTAGTGTTTTGTTGAAAGATCAGACAAATCGAGTTTTAGGTTTTTAATGGAATCTAAGCATTCAAACAAAAGCTTAACGGCCATCGCCTAAATGCTTTAGAGCAACTTGTACAAGTACGTACAAACCCCTCTTGACTCATCCATTATAAACCAAATTCAATTCGATTATCAAAAAGCGTTTTGTAGAGAAAGGCGAGACAAATCGAATTTTAAGGAGTCTTTAATGGAATCTAAGCATTCAAACAAAAGCTTAACGGCCATCGCCTAAATTCTTTAGAGCAACTTGTACAAGTACGTACAAACCCCTCTTGATTCATCCATTATAGATCAAACTCGATTTGATTACTAAAAGCAATTTTGAAGTTTTTGATTGTGATAAAAGAAGTTTGAAATGGATACTTGGTGTTTACCAAAAATGATTAAGAAATTGTTTGAAGTGGGAAAAAAATGATTGGTGTTGACCAAGGTTTACTAAGATTGTTTTGAATGAAAGAATTTAGTACGAGATCAAGCATACGAGCATACAAGAATATGGCAAGTAATTCATGCAACAATTCTAACAAGATTATATCTAAAAGATGAACAACTTGAAGAAAATAAAATCTTTTTGATCTTTTGAAAATATTTGAAAGAAATCCTAAACATACATCTAAAGAGAAATTATTTTTTGGTCTTTTTTAATTTGATAAAAATATTAAATATTTTTTCTTTGATTTTGTTTTATCATTTTTCAATAAAACTAAACTATTATTATTAAAAAAAAAACTAAACAAAAGACTAGATGAGCCAAGAGGTTTACTCGGCTAACTATATGGCCTAAGATAACAACACAAATGGAAGCCCAAAGTGTGAACAAACTCAAGATTTGAACTGGGCCGACATGATCCGACCCGCGACCCGCCTTCCTCACTAACAAAGTTGATGGGTTGAGAAACCCTACAAACAGAAACACGTAACTCTCTTTCTCTTTCGCACTCGACAACAATAAGGTCAAACTTAAAAGAAAATGCTCACATCTCGTTCGGTACCGCCATTGAAGGAGCCTTTGAAGCTCTGGTATCTCTCTTGGCTCAGGGTAACACAAAAACAAGTAAAAGATGCAAGCAAATACAAACCAAACCCTAACCCCCAAATCGAACTCTTATACCCCAATCCATTAATAATCAGTGATTACAGTTACATAATGAAATCAAAAGCAAGATTTAAAGTAATCACAATATAATTGACAAAAGGATAAAGATATACTTCAAGTTACCGAAACACCGACAACAAGCTCTGATGCGGCTAGGGAACTTTCCGGTACAACGCTTTTATTCCTAGGTACGCTCTTATGCTTCGTTTTTCTATATTGCTTTCGATTTGTCTCTGCTCCTTCTCTGGATCTGCGAAATTAGTGAGTGTTCATTGTTGTTGCTCTGAACCGAGGGAGGGAGGTCAAGTGATTGAATGATGCTGATGATGGTTAAAGGCTTTTAGTGAGGTTTCTGAGTATAGTTAAGGTATTGTGTGAAGGTAAATTGAAGATGATGAGTGGAGTATAGTGAAAGTTGAGGTTATGAGTGAGGTTGAAAGTTTATATTGGAAGCATTTTTTAGTGTTGGGGTGGTTCGGTTTGTTTGAGTGTTGTATATTGTGTTTTTGGTTGCTCTTTACGAGTGTGGTGAGATTGTTTGAACGTTTTGAGCAAGGTGAGTTACAATTGAGAAAGTGTTTGCAATTTTTCTGTGATTTGCAGTTTTCTCGTAGAATTTTATTTTTTTGTTATTTTCCTAACAATACGGGCATGAATCTTCAGTCATACACCCTAATAACATCATATGTTCGAGTATCATCGAAATATATTGTCCTTTTTTATCTTCCTCATCTTTGATCAGGTGATTATAAATGTCTTATATTGACAAAACAATTATTTTATATATTTTTTTTTGGTGATAGTTGCTTCATCCACAATTTATCACGCAAAAGCATAACAATTGCTTACTCATTTTTGATTTCTCACAACATTCCAATGTTGTTTCGAATCATCAAATATCAGGTTGTATTTTCTTATGTGTTGCAACAAGTATGAGAGAATATTAGAATGTAAAAGCTGTTTAGATTATAAAAGAATTGGATAGCACTATTTTATTTTCTAATATGGTATAATCTATGGATTTTTTTGAAACAAATCACCCGTCACCATCATAGAATGCAATTTCTTCAAAGAAAAATGATTAGTTTTTGATATCATAGTAACAAAAGATGGTCATACTCATTTGTAGTTTAATTTTAATTATTAGTTATATTTTAAATGGAATATTTTTGTTGATTATAATTAAATTGTGGCCAAAGCCAAACAATCCATTAAGAGAAAATACTAACCCTGCTCTTATTAATAAAGCAGTTGTTTGCTTTTCTTGACAGCACACCTTCCTGAAAATTTCAGCACATTGGACATTATAGTTGAAATTACTACCTTTACTCATATCCTACAAATAAAACAATAATCATGGGAAAAACTATGATCTAAATAGTCATGGGGAAAAGGTGGGTACCATTGACATGTCTGAAAAATTATAGGCAAAGTCAAACATATCAAAGTTATCCATATGTCTATTCTCTGAAACAACATAAAACCTAATCCATATTTACTTAAAGGTTTATAGTGTCCAATACGGAACATATTCCTTCCTGATCTTCAAGCTCCTGTAACTAGTAATTACTATAGTATGATAACGGCAATGAGATAGTAGTTATGAATCTCTAACAGGGCTGCAGTAAACATTACCCTGCAGGTTTTAAAATTTATCAAAAATTACAGTAGCTAGATGAATTTGACTTGTAAGAAAATAAAAATTAAGCACATAAAACCAGTTTAACCACCATGGTCTCTCACACATCACAAATTAAAATCTGTATATAACCAAAATCTTCCACTTTAAGAATAACCTGGAAAATGTAAATATATTATTATCTAAGATGATATGTTATACTAATACATAACAAATATATAAATTAGAATGGATTAGTTATATAACCTTTCTAAAATAATCTAGTGGCTTTGGATCGCTGGAGAATGTATACGTGTTGGTTAAATAGTATATTCATCCAAGTCTCACATCGGATAGTAGAAAGAAAATAGAATTGGAGTAATAATATAAATAGAGATAGTTAGTTTAAGTGTTATATAAATTAGAATTGGGTGTATTTGAGATTTGGGGAGTTGTGTCTCTAAAGGTGAGGGTAAAAGAGTTTGTTGAGAGGGTTTTTTATTTTTTCGTTAAAAAAGAGAGTTTGCAATTTTTCCGTTTTAAAGTAATTTTCATCATAAGCAACATAAATTTTGTAGCTAACAAACGAATCATCGATGAGAGATCTTCCTTTGTATCCTACTCTGCTAATTTTTCCATAGCTGGCGTCCAATACGGAACTTATTCCTTCCTGATCTTCTGGCTCCTATAACTACTAATTACTATGGCATCATAACACCAACGAGTTCCTAGTTCTGAATCTCTAACTTCTACTCTGCTAATTTTTCCATAGCTAGCGTCCAATACGGAACTTATTCCTTCCTGATCTTCTGGCTCCTATAACTACTAATTACTATGGCATCATAACACCAACGAGTTCCTAGTTCTGAATCTCTAACGGGGCCGCTGTAAAAATTACCCCACAGGTTTTAAAATTTATCAAAAAAAACATTAGACTGATGAATTTGATTTGTTAGAAAAAAAATTAAACACATAAAACAAATTTCACCACCATTTTTGTACCTCACACATCCCAAATTAAAATTTTTTACCTTTCGTAAGCTGTTTAAAGTGTCAATCCACTTGATTCACGCTGATTCACGCGATCACCGGTGCATGGAGTAGTTCTCATTGAATACGTCTCAGGTATATAACCAAAATCTTCCACTTTAAGAACAACCTGGAAAATGTAAATATATCATTATCTAAGTTGATATGCTATACTAATAAATAACAAATATATATATTAGAATGGATTAGTTATATAACCTTTCTATAATAAACTAGGGGCTTTGGATCGCAGGGGAATGTATATGTGTTGGGTTAAATAGTATATTCATCCAAGTCCCACATACGATAATACAAAGAAAATAGAATTGGAGTAATAATATAAATAGAGATACTTAGTTTAAGTTTTAAATAAATTAGAATTGAGTGTATTGGGGATTTAGGTAGTCGTGTTTCTAAAGGCGAGGTTAAAAGAGTGTATTGGGAATTTAGGTAGTCGTGTTTCTAAAGGTGAGGTTAAAAGAGTTTGTTGAGAGGTTTTTCTATTTTTCCATTCAAAATTAGTTTGTTGAGAGGTTTTTCTATTTTTCCGTTCAAAAATAGTTTGTTGAGAGGTTTTTCTATTTTTACGTTCAAAAATTGTTTGTTGAGAGGGTATGCTGTTTTTTCCATCCAAAAATTGCTATTTAGCGAGGGTTTACAATTTTGGCATTCAAAAGTTGCAACTGAGAGAGAGTTTGCAAGTTTTCCGTTCAGGTTGAAATTGAGGGAGGGTATGTTTATTATATTTCAACTAAATATTAAATTAGAAAGCCAAATTGTGTGCAGGAATAGACTATCAATTCTTTAATATATCAACCTTTCAGGGTTGACTTGTAGACAAAAGTCAACTTTTCAAAACTGATAATTTAATAAATCAACCTTCCATGGTTGACTTGTAGACAAAAGTCAACTTTTCAAAAGTGAACTTTTCAAAACTGATAATTTAATAAATCAACCTTCCATGGTTGACTTGTAGACAAAAGTCAACTTTTCAAAAGTGATAATGTAATAAAGAATTTTAAAGTAATTTGAATCATAAGCAACAATCGAGAAAAAACCCTCACAACGCCCACTAGGAATGTACCATTATATTTATTATGTCTTCCTTTCTATCCTATTCTGCTAATTTTTCCATAGCCAGCGTCCGAGGTCCGAGTTCTGAATCTCTAACGGCCACTAGAATGTACCACTATATTTATTATGTCTTCCTTTCTATCCTATTATGCTAATTTTTCCATAGCCAGCGTCCGAGGTTCGAGTTCTGAATCTCTAACGGGGCCGTAGTAAACATTACCTGCAGGTTTTAAAATTTATCAAAAAATACATTGGATAGATGAATTTGATTTGTTAGAAAATAAAAATTAAACATATAACACTACGTCTCAGGTATATATATCCAAAATCTTCCAATTTAAGAATAACCTCAAAAATGTAAATATATTATTATCTAAGATGATATGTTATATTAATACATAACAAATATATAAATTAGAACGGATTAGTTATATAAACTTTCTAAAATAATCTAGTAGCTTTTGATTGCGGGAGAATTTATACTTGTTGGGTTAAATAGTATATTCATCCAAGTCCCATATTGGATAGTAGGAAGAAAATACAATTTGAGTAATAATATAAATAGAGAGAGTTAGTTTAAATTTTATAAACAACAACGAAATGTAGCCTTTTAGGTGTATTGGGGATATGGGTAGTTGTGTTTATAAAGGATAGAGTAAAATAGTTTGTTGAAAGGGTTTTTTATTTTTCTGTTCAAAAATTGTTTGTTGAGAGGTTTTCTATTTTTCTGTTCGAAAATAGTTTGTTGAGAGGGTCTGTAGTATTTTCGTCTAAAAATTGCAATTGAGAGTGGATTTGCAATTTTTCCGTGCAAAAGTTGCTATTGAATGAGAGTTTGCAATTTTTCCATTCAAAAGACGAAATTGAGAGAGGGTATATTTATTATATTTCAACTAATTACTAAATTAGAAAGCCAAATTGTTTGCAGGAATAGACTATCAATTCTTTAATAAATCAACCTTCCATGGTTGACTTGAAGACAAAAGTCAACTTTTCAAAACTGATAATTTAATAAAGAATTTTAAAGTAATTTGCATCATGAGCAACAATAGAGAAAAAACCCTTATCAACTCCCACTAGGAGTGTAGCACTATATTTATTATGTCCACTAATGTGGAACACAAATTTTGTAGATAGTAAATGAAACATCGATGACAGATCTTCCTTTGTAACATATTTTGTTAATTTTTCCTTTGTATCATATTCTGCTAATTTTTCCTTTGCATCATATTCACCTAATTTTACCATAGTCAGCGTCACACCATTTTTAACCATGGCTAATTTTTCCATACCTATCCTTCCTGATCTCCTGGCTCCCGTAAATAATAATTACTATGGCATGATAACGGCAATAAGGTCAGAGTTTTGAATCTCTAACAGGGCTGCAGTAAACATTACCCTGCAGGTTTTAAAATTTAACAAAAAATACATTAGATAGATGAATTTTATTTGTTTGAAAATTAAAATTAAACACATTAAACTAGTTTCACCACCATTTTGGTCTCTCACACATCTCAAATATAAATCTTTACCTTTCTTAAGTTGTTTGAAGTGTCAGTCCACTTAATACACGTGATCACCGGTGCATGGTGTAGTTCTGATTTAATATATGTCTCAGGTATATATCCAAAATCTTCCACTTTAAGAATAACCTGGAAAATGTAAATATATTATTATATAAGATGATATGTTATACTAATACATAACAAATATATAAATTAGAATGGATTAGTTATATAACCTTCTTAAAATAATCCAGTGGCTTTGGATCGCAGGAGAAAGTATACGTGTTGGGTTTAATAATATTTTCATCTAAATCCCACATCGGATAGCAGGAAGAAAATAGAATTGGAGTAATAATATAACTAGAGATAGTTAGTTAAAGTTTTATAAACAACAGCAAATGTAGTCTTTTGGATGTTTTGGGGATTTGGGTAGTTGTGTTTCTAAAGGTGGAGTAAAATAGTTTGTTGAGAGAGTTTTCTATTTTTCCATTCAAAAATAGTTTTTTGAGAGGGTTTTCTATTTTTCCGTTCAAAAATAGTTTGTTGAAAGCTTTTTTATTTTTCCGTTCAAAAATAGTTTGTTGAGAGGGTTTGCAGTTTTTCGGTCAAAAAGTTACAATTGAGAAAGGGTTTGCAGTTTTTCGGTCAAAAAGTTACAATTGAGAAAGGGTTTGCAATTTTTCGGTCAAAAAGTTACAATTGAGAAAGGGTTTGCAATTTTTCGGTCAAAAAGTTACAATTGAGAAAGGGTTTGCAAT
Source organism: Vicia villosa (assembly GCF_029867415.1). Lineage (NCBI taxonomy): Eukaryota > Viridiplantae > Streptophyta > Magnoliopsida > Fabales > Fabaceae > Vicia > Vicia villosa. The sequence goes on along the minus strand of NW_026705619.1, from coordinate 517,193 downwards.
TTTTCTGTGATTTGCAGTTTTCTCGTAGAATTTTATTTTTTTGTTATTTTCCTAACAAAACGGGCATGAATCTTCAGTCATACACCCTAATAACATCATATGTTCGAGTGTCATCGAAATATATTGTCCTTTTTTATCTTCCTCATCTTTTATCAGGTGATTATAAATGTCTTGTATTGACAAAACAATTATTTTATATCTATTTTTTGGTGATAGTTGCTTCAGCCACAATGTATCACGCAAAAGCATAACAATTGCTTACTCATTTTTGATTTCTCACAACATTCCAATGTTGTTTCGAATCATCAAATATCACGTCGTATTTTCTTATGAGTTGCAACAAGTATGAGAGAATATTAGAATGTAAAAGTTGTTTAGATTATAAAAGAATTGGATAGCACTAGTTTATTTTCTAATATGGTATAATCTATGGATTTTTTTGAAACAAATCACCCGTCACCATCAAGAATGCAATTTCTATAAAGAAAAATGATTAGTTTTTGATATCATAGTAACAAAAGATGGTCATACTCATTTGTAGTTTAATTTTAATTATTAGTTATATTTTAAATGGAATATTTTTGTTGATTATAATTAAATTGTGGCCAAAGCCAAACAATCCATTAAGAGAAAATACTAACCCTGCTCTTATTAACAAAGCAGTTGTTCGCTTTTCTTGACATCACACCTTCCTGAAAATTTCAGCACATTGGACATTATAGTTGAAATTACTACCTTTACTCATATCCTACAAATAAAACAATAATCATGGGAAAAACTATAATCTAAATATTCATGGGGAAAAGGTGGGTACCATATATTGACATGTCTGAAAAATTATAGGCAAAGTCAAACATATCAAAGTTATCCATATTACGACGCTTGAGCCACTCCGTGACACGAACCAATGGCTCATCTTCAACACGGTCCTGTCTATTCTCTGAAACAACATAAAACCTAATCCATATTTACTTAAAGGTTTTTAGCGTCCAATACGGAACATATTCCTTCCTGATCTTCAAGCTCCTGTAACTAGTAATTACTATGGTATGATAACGGCAATGAGATAGTAGTTCTGAATCTCTAACGGGGCTGCAGTAAACATTACCCTGCAGGTTTTAAAGTTTATCAAAAATTTCAGTAGCTAGATGGATTTGACTTGTAAGAAAATAAAAATTAAACACATAAAACCAGTTTCACCACCATGGTCTCTCACACATCCCAAATTTAAATCTTTACCTTTCGTAAGTTGTTTAAAGTGCCAGTCAACTTGATTGACGCGATCACCGGTGCATGGAGTAGTTCTCATTGAATATACGTCTCAGGTACTTTAAGAATAACCTGGAAAATGTAAATATATTATTATCTAAGATGATATGTTATACTAATACATAACAAATATATAAATTAGAATGGATTAGTTATATAACCTTTCTAAAATAATCTAGTGGCTTTGGATCGCTGGAGAATGTATACGTGTTGGGTTAAATAGTATATTCATCCAAGTCTCATATCGGATAGTAGAAAGAAAATAGAATTGGAGTAATAATATAAATAGAGATAGTTAGTTTAAGTGTTATATAAATTAGAATTGGGTGTATTTGAGATTTGGGGAGTTGTGTTTCTAAAGGTGAGGGTAAAAGAGTTTGTTGAGAGGGTTTTTTATTTTTCGTTAAAAAAGAGAGTTTGCAATTTTTCCGTTCAAAATTTGAAATTGAGAGAGGATATATTTATTATATTTCAACTAAATACTAAATTAGAAAGACAAATTGTTTTAAAGTAATTTTCATCATAAGCAACAGAAATTTTGTAGATAACAAACGAATCATCGATGAGAGATCTTCCTTTGTATCCTACTCTACTAATTTTTCCATAGCTAGCGTCCAATACGGAACTTATTGCTTCCTGATCTTCTGGTTCCTATAACTACTCATTACTATGGCATCATAACACCAACAAGGTCCTAGTTCTGAATCTCTAACGGGGCCGCTGTAAACATTACCCCACAGGTTTTAAAATTTATAAAAAATACATTAAATTGATGAATTTGATTTGTTAGAAAAAAAAAATTAAACACATAAAACAAATTTCACCACCATTTTTGTCTCTCACGCATCCCAAATTTAAATTTTTTACCTTTCGTAAGCTGTTTAAAGTGTCAATCCACTTGATTCATGCTGATTCACTCGATCACCGGTGCATGGAGTAGTTCTCATTGAATACGTCTCAGGTATATAAGCAAAATCTTCCATTTTAAGAACAACCTGGAAAATGTAAATATATGTCATACCCCAAATTTGTCCTACCCTTTCACTTTCATCTGGCTTAGGTTTTGCATTCATCTGCATACCTCCCATTAGGCCATTAACATGACCTCACATTCATTCATCAAATAAACATACACAAAGCATGGGATCATTTGTCATGGACTAGGGTTTATTTCCCTGGTTATTTGAATCGAGACTCTTTAATTAGGGTTTCGAGCTCGTGCACATCTCATCAAGTCTTTTGTTATAATGATCATACAGTAGTTGGAAACTTTGACTTGCTCGGGTAGATTTCTTATATAACAGGCGCTTGAGTTGATTTTTAAAGCCAAAGAATAAATGGAATTGAGGTTCTTAATGTGCTTGCTTGGAAAAGAGTGAATTTGAAGATATGAGCTCATGGGTTGACTTTTGGTCAACGAAGTCAACCATAGAAGGTTGACTTTTGTAAACCAACTACTATTGTTTTGCTCATCTTTTGACATTTGGCCCATACTACATTCTTTGATTATGTCATGGTGCCCATTCAAAAAGAAAGGAAAAGAAGATTTAAACTCAAAATAACACAAATGGAGGAAAAGAAGTCATCATTCAATATTCATTCAAGTATCATTCATGACCCACTCATAAGAATGTTCTATTCAAAGTTGCGAGCATGAATTCAAGTATCATCCTTTTTCTCATTCAAAAAAAAACATCCAAGGTCATTGTAAAAGTTCTATCATGCTCACATCCCCATACAAAAATCATTACAAATTATCAGTAACTTTCAAAGTTATTTCAATAAACATCCATATACAAAAAACACATGTTACAAAGCCTAATGTCTAAGTCCAATCTCTTTGCTTTATAATGTTGGAACTTAATGCTATGCGACTTCGTTTCCACCCATCTTCGTGACCGTCTTGTTCTTTCCATGCTCAAAATATCCAAATACCAAAGGCTGTTAGTTCATAAACCAAGCTCCTGCAAACAAAAGAAAAGGGCATCAAAGAAAATCTAAATCGAATTCAAGCCATGGTCATTGTTCAAAAGTAGCACATTCCACTTTCATGGACACATTATAACACAGTCAGCATCTAAACTCGGTTCAGTTAATACTACAACATAAACTCAGAAGAAAAATGAAGCAATTGACAAGCCAGAGCATCAAAATCATAAGCACATTCAAAAATTCAGTTCATGACTTCACAGCAGTTCAAGACAGTTCGCAAACTACAAGAAACAGATACAAACACATCCTACATCACAAACAAAATCTAACGCAATCTAAAAGACCTGCGCACAATCAAGTGAACCAGAAAAACCATATTCCGAAGTTCAAGATGAACGCAGTTGCTATCAAGAACCTGTGCCGTATTCAATCATAACAGTTACGCTCACCCCAAACCATGACCTTGCAGCCATATCCGAGCCACACCATCAGCAAGCCAAGGCCGGCGCCCGCATAAAAATTCTTCAGAATTGACGCCAAACAGCTGGTCAAAATCATCCAATGTCCCTGCACATACAACAACCAAGCAATCCTGCCATGATCCAAAAAACCTCACAAAAGAAACCTAACAGTCAGTTTGCTAATAGCCCTTCACTAATCCAATGCCAAAACAGTCCACATACATTCAGTTCACATAAACCCTGCATAAACCGAAACTACTAATCAAAACAGCCTTATACCTCACATAACAAAACCACACATCCGTTTGACCAAACTGAAACGTAGAACAGAATTTCCCAACTTACTAACTATCCCAAAATATCCCCTACTGTCAAACATAACTGTAGCGGGTCAAAAAATCATCGCCACGAAATTGTAACACACAGAGTCGCCACCAAATTTTATTTATTCCAATGGGAATGGGAAAATATTGATAAAACCCACAAATGAAATAAAATGGACAAAGATGGTCATCTCAACCAAATTTGGGTTCGGGAGTCGGTTAAGCAAGGGGAAGGTATTAGCACCCCTTACCTCCATCGTACTCGATGGGACCCATTTAGTTAATTTGGTGATTTATTGTTAGCTTATTATATACTTGTGTTCTAATTACTATATGGACAAGAAAGAAACGGGATTTGGTTTTTTTATTATTGTGCTCGCCAAGACATTTGTATCTTGTGCCTACGTATTCCCTCGTGCAATGGGAAAGTCAGAGCAATCGTAGTTCGGGGCTACGAAATTATGTTTTTTTATTTAGTGTGCTCGCCAAGACATTTGAGTCTTGTGCCTACATATCTTCAATGGAAGAATCAGAGCGATTGTAGTTCGAAAGAACTACGAATTTGTTGGTAGATTTTATGGGTCTAATCGCATTTGGGCGGAAAAGACTTTGTTTGAAAATGGGTTCGCACTTGGGCAAAGAAAAGATGAGTTTGAAATGGGTAATTGTTTTATGAAAAAAAGTGGAATTCAAGCATTCAAACAATGGCTTAACGGCCATCGCCTAAAATACTTGAAAGAGCATTTACTAGATTGAGCTTGATGAAGTCTTTAATGGGATACAAGCATTCAAACAAAGGCTTAACGGCCATCGCCTAAATGCTTGAAAGAGCAACTTGTACAAGTACGTACAAACCCCTCTTGGGTGATGAAAGAGATTGAAACGACTTGAGTTTTGAGGAGTCCTTAATGAAATACAAACATTCAAACAAAGGCTTAACGGCCATCGCCTAAATGTTTTTAGAACAACTTGTACAAGTACGTACAAACCCTTCTAATTTCATCTATTGTGGATCCAACCCAATTCGATTGTTTAAAAGAGCATTTTGATCGAAAAAAGGAACTTGGTATTGACCAAGATTTGTTATGAAAAGATTCGCACTTGGGCGAAGGATAGAACGATTTGATGAGTTGAAATTGTTTAATTTTAGTGTTTTGTTGAAAGATCAGACAAATCGAGTTTTAGGTTTTTAATGGAATCTAAGCATTCAAACAAAAGCTTAACGGCCATCGCCTAAATGCTTTAGAGCAACTTGTACAAGTACGTACAAACCCCTCTTGACTCATCCATTATAAACCAAATTCAATTCGATTATCAAAAAGCGTTTTGTAGAGAAAGGCGAGACAAATCGAATTTTAAGGAGTCTTTAATGGAATCTAAGCATTCAAACAAAAGCTTAACGGCCATCGCCTAAATGCTTTAGAGCAACTTGTACAAGTACGTACAAACCCCTCTTGATTCATCCATTATAGATCAAACTCGATTTGATTATTAAAAGCAATTTTGAAGTTTTTGATTGTGATAAAAGAAGTTTGAAATGGATACTTGGTGTTTACCAAAAATGATTAAGAAATTGTTTGAAGTGGGAAAAAAATGATTGGTGTTGACCAAGGTTTATTAAGATTGTTTTGAATGAAAGAATTTAGTACGAGATCAAGCATACGAGCATACAAGAATATGGCAAGTAATTCATGCAACAATTCTAACAAGATTATATCTAAAAGATGAACAACTTGAAGAAAATAAAATCTTTTTGATCTTTTGAAAATATTTGAAAGAAATCCTAAACATACATCTAAAGAGAAATTATTTTTTGGTCTTTTTTAATTTGATAAAAATATTAAATATTTTTTCTTTGATTTTGTTTTATCATTTTTCAATAAAACTAAACTATTATTATTAAAAAAAAAAAACTAAACAAAAGACTAGATGAGCCAAGAGGTTTACTCGGCTAACTATATGGCCTAAGATAACAACACAAATGGAAGCCCAAAGTGTGAACAAACTCAAGATTTGAACTGGGCCGACATGATCCGACCCGCGACCCGCCTTCCTCACTAACAAAGTTGATGGGTTGAGAAACCCTACAAACAGAAACACGTAACTCTCTTTCTCTTTCGCACTCGACAACAATAAGGTCAAACTTAAAAGAAAATGCTCACATCTCGTTCGGTACCGCCATTGAAGGAGCCTTTGAAGCTCTGGTATCTCTCTCGGCTCAGGGTAACACAAAAACAAGTAAAAGATGCAAGCAAATACAAACCAAACCCTAACCCCCAAATCGAACTCTTATACCCCAATCCATTAATAATCAGTGATTACAGTTACATAATGAAATCAAAAGCAAGATTTAAAGTAATCACAATATAATTGACAAAAGGATAAAGATATACTTCAAGTTACCGAAACACCGACAACAAGCTCTGATGCGGCTAGGGAACTTTCCGGTACAACGCTTTTATTCCCAGGTACGCTCTTATGCTTCGTTTTTCTATATTGCTTTCGATTTGTCTCTGCTCCTTCTCTGGATCTGCGAAATTAGTGAGTGTTCATTGTTGTTGCTCTGAACCGAGGGAGGGAGGTCAAGTGATTGAATGATGCTGATGATGGTTAAAGGTTTTTAGTGAGGTTTCTGAGTATAGTTAAGGTATTGTGTGAAGGTAAATTGAAGATGATGAGTGGAGTATAGTGAAAGTTGAGGTTATGAGTGAGGTTGAAAGTTTATATTGGAAGCATTTTTTAGTGTTGGGGTGGTTCGGTTTGTTTGAGTGTTGTATATTGTGTTTTTGGTTGCTGTTTACCAGGCCCGGCCTTTACCCAGTGCAACAAGGGCTATAGCACTGGGCCCCAAATTTTTGGGGGCCTCTTTTTTATTAATTGTTAAATATAAATGATATAATTAAAACAAAATGTTTCATACAGGCCCGGCCTTTACCCAGTGCAACAAGGGCTATAGCACTGGGCCCCAAATTTTTGGGGGCCTCTTTTTTATTAATTGTTAAATATAAATGATATAATTAAAACAAAATGTTTCATAAAAGTGAAATATATGTTTTCCCCTCATTCCAAGCATAACGGCCAAACGAAACGGCGAAAGTACAAAAGCGAAACGACGACAAAAGCAAAACGAAACATTCAATATGATACGAGAAATTATATATCACAAAGGAAACACGAAACAAAATAATACAAGAGATCACAACGGCGACGGTGCGGCGGTAAGTTTCTTAAAATCAAAATTGTTCATCTTGTTTTGATTGTTCTCTATTTTCAAAAAAAACTTCTAAAATTAAAGAAAGAACAGAGATAAAGAGGTGATGGATTAATAAAATTGCAAGGATAATTAAAGTTGTAGGTATTTGTTTGTCTTTGTTTCTTTCTCTTATGGCTCTATGTTTCTTTTTTCTTTTTCTGGGTTTGTTTATTTGAATGTGGATGTGGTTTTTCATTTTTGGGTAAATTTGTATAAGAGAGAGATAGAGAATAAGAGAAAGGAAAGTGGTAGTTGGCAAAGAAGAGAGAAGAAAAGAAGAGTTGGAATCAGGGCCGGCCCAATCAAACCGGAGGCCCTGTTTTAATTCAATAAATGGACCTAAAGCTAAAAAATATATAACTTTTAATAATAAAAAAATGCACCAAAAATAAATTGTTTTTAAATTTTTTTTACTGTTTTTAGTATTTTGCATTTCATTACTTAAAAAGCTCTTACTTGTAATAAGTTTATAGCAAAGCAATAAACATTGTACACAAATGGCTGCTATTATCATAAACTATTGAAATTATTGAGAGACACACATGCATATAAATGACATATTTCTTGCACAATAATAAGAAAGTAGCCTTAATTATTTTTTAATATATCGATCAAAACTTCAAAAAGTATAAAGTAATAATCCTTACAAGTTACACTTGGTTTCTAACTTGTTTTGGTTTCTAACTTGTTTCCTTTGACAGCTAGCTACTTTCTATTCTTCATTCTTCATTTATTTTTAATATAAGTTAATCAAAAATATAAGTTTAATCAAAAGTATAAAATAATCTCATTCTTCAATTCTATTCCAACCAGGCCCGGCCTTTACCCAGTGCAACAAGGGCTATAGCACTGGGCCCCAAATTTTTGGGGGCCTCTTTTTTATTAATTGTTAAATATAAATGATATAATTAAAACAAAATGTTTCATACAGGCCCGGCCTTTACCCAGTGCAACAAGGGCTATAGCACTGGGCCCCAAATTTTTGGGGGCCTCTTTTTTATTAATTGTTAAATATAAATGATATAATTAAAACAAAATGTTTCATAAAAGTGAAATATATGTTTTCCCCTCATTCCAAGCATAACGGCCAAACGAAACGGCGAAAGTACAAAAGCGAAACGACGACAAAAGCAAAACGAAACATTCAATATGATACGAGAAATTATATATCACAAAGGAAACACGAAACAAAATAATACAAGAGATCACAACGGCGACGGTGCGGCGGTAAGTTTCTTAAAATCAAAATTGTTCATCTTGTTTTGATTGTTCTCTATTTTCAAAAAAAACTTCTAAAATTAAAGAAAGAACAGAGATAAAGAGGTGATGGATTAATAAAATTGCAAGGATAATTAAAGTTGTAGGTATTTGTTTGTCTTTGTTTCTTTCTCTTATGGCTCTATGTTTCTTTTTTTCTTTTTCTGGGTTTGTTTATTTGAATGTGGATGTGGTTTTTCATTTTTGGGTAAATTTGTATATGAGAGAGATAGAGAATAAGAGAAAGGAAAGTGGTAGTTGGCAAAGAAGAGAGAAGAAAAGAAGAGTTGGAATCAGGGCCGGCCCAATCAAACCGGAGGCCCTGTTTTAATTCAATAAATGGACCTAAAGCTAAAAAATATATAACTTTTAATAATAAAAAAATGCACCAAAAATAAATTGTTTTTAAATTTTTTTTACTGTTTTTAGTATTTTGCATTTCATTACTTAAAAAGCTCTTACTTGTAATAAGTTTATAGCAAAGCAATAAACATTGTACACAAATGGCTGCTATTATCATAAACTATTGAAATTATTGAGAGACACACATGCATATAAATGACATATTTCTTGCACAATAATAAGAAAGTAGCCTTAATTATTTTTTAATATATCGATCAAAACTTCAAAAAGTATAAAGTAATAATCCTTACAAGTTACACTTGGTTTCTAACTTGTTTTGGTTTCTAACTTGTTTCCTTTGACAGCTAGCTACTTTCTATTCTTCATTCTTCATTTATTTTTAATATAAGTTAATCAAAAATATAAGTTTAATCAAAAGTATAAAATAATCTCATTCTTCAATTCTATTCCAACCAGGCCCGGCCTTTACCCAGTGCAACAAGGGCTATAGCACTGGGCCCCAAATTTTTGGGGGCCTCTTTTTTATTAATTGTTAAATATAAATGATATAATTAAAACAAAATGTTTCATACAGGCCCGGCCTTTACCCAGTGCAACAAGGGCTATAGCACTGGGCCCCAAATTTTTGGGGGCCTCTTTTTTATTAATTGTTAAATATAAATGATATAATTAAAACAAAATGTTTCATAAAAGTGAAATATATGTTTTCCCCTCATTCCAAGCATAACGGCCAAACGAAACGGCGAAAGTACAAAAGCGAAACGACGACAAAAGCAAAACGAAACATTCAATATGATACGAGAAATTATATATCACAAAGGAAACACGAAACAAAATAATACAAGAGATCACAACGGCGATGGTGCGGCGGTAAGTTTCTTAAAATCAAAATTGTTCATCTTGTTTTGATTGTTCTCTATTTTCAAAAAAAACTTCTAAAATTAAAGAAAGAACAGAGATAAAGAGGTGATGGATTAATAAAATTGCAAGGATAATTAAAGTTGTAGGTATTTGTTTGTCTTTGTTTCTTTCTCTTATGGCTCTATGTTTCTTTTTTCTTTTTCTGGGTTTGTTTATTTGAATGTGGATGTGGTTTTTCATTTTTGGGTAAATTTGTATATGAGAGAGATAGAGAATAAGAGAAAGGAAAGTGGTAGTTGACAAAGAAGAGAGAAGAAAAGAAGAGTTGGAATAGAATTGAAGAATGAGATTATTTTATACTTTTGATTAAACTTATATTTTTGATTAACTTATATTAAAAATAAATGAAGAATGAAGAATAGAAAGTAGCTAGCTGTCAAAGGAAACAAGTTAGAAACCAAAACAAGTTAGAAACCAAGTGTAACTTGTAAGGATTATTACTTTATACTTTTTGAAGTTTTGATCGATATATTAAAAAATAATTAAGGCTACTTTCTTATTATTGTGCAAGAAATATGTCATTTATATGCATGTGTGTCTCTCAATAATTTCAATAGTTTATGATAATAGCAGCCATTTGTGTACAATGTTTATTGCTTTGCTATAAACTTATTACAAGTAAGAGCTTTTTAAGTAATGAAATGCAAAATACTAAAAACAGTAAAAAAAATTTAAAAACAATTTATTTTTGGTGCATTTTTTTATTATTAAAAGTTATATATTTTTTAGCTTTAGGTCCATTTATTGAATTAAAACAGGGCCTCCGGTTTGATTGGGCCGGCCCTGCTGTTTACGAGTGTGGTGAGATTGTTTGAACGTATGAGCAAGGTGAGGTCTGAAGGAGAGGTTTTGTGAGGATGAGTGTGATCTTCACGGCGGATTGAAGGGAAACAGCTTAAGGTTAGTTAGCTGTATGGTTGTTTGGTGTGAGAGGGTGGTGTCTCGGCTGTTTTTCTTTTGTGATGAACATGAACATAATGAATTAGGTTTTTTGGTTTTGTGTTTGGTTTTTGGTGATGAACGAATTTAGAGTTAATTTTCGTTCTGGACAGAGGTCGCGTCCCCTCTTCCTTTTTCTCTCCCTGTTTTTATAGATGGGATGAAGTAATTTTGGGGGGAAAATTTGAATAGCTTTTTGAGCATTTGTGATAAACTGTTGTGTTGCTTTTTTTGATGCAGGCTATGGTTTGTCTACTTTGGTGAATGTTTTGGAGTATTGTTGCAGAATTTTTTTTGGACTAGTGTGGTGTAGCAGGCAAGTGGAGCAGCAACTTTGAGCAGGTTGCTTGATGATGGAGCAGTATTTTGTTTTATGCAGGTTTGTACAAAGATGATGGTTGGAAGGTGCATATACTGGGCCGATGCATACATTGGGCCAAAGAATTGTATCTTTTATTTTTTGTTTTGTTTTGTATTTGGACTAATATATGTACAATAATAAAATAATAAAAGATGAAATAAAAAACAAAAATTATTTTAAATGCATGAATTATATGATCCTATAGTTTCGATTTTAATTCAAATTTAAATTGGTAACAATTAAATGATAATTTAATCATTAAATCAATTTTAAATAGAATTTCAAAGAGAAAATGCAAGTTAATTTATTAAAAGGTAAAATGCAATGATAAAATTGAATTCAAGATGCAAATTAAAAAAGATGACAAATTAATTGTGAATTTCATAATAATTTGAAACGCAACGTGTGAAGTTGAAACTTAATCTGGATGCAGATGAAATGACCGATGCTAATGTGAATGAATTAGATGAAAAAGCTTAGGTCAAAATTTAGGGTGCGACAATAACTAATAACCTCCATCTAACCAACTTCTAACAACCAAAACAGAATCGTAACCACTTTCCAAAATTCCCTAAACAGTTCACACTAACTTGGCTCCACATAACAGAATTCCAAACTGACATAACTAACTGAGTTCTGATTTGTAACTAACTAAGTTGCTAATCAACTCAGTGAGTCCAAAATAACTAACTTCCTAACTGTCACATAACCACCAAAACAGAAGCAACTAACCTCATCTTTTCAACTAAATATCACCCTTCAATTTCATAACTGAAAATCAATCCAACAGCTCTCAATCACTCTCCCTCTGTAACTGGACTCTCCTTTCACGCTTAGCCTATATAAACAATCTCTCCCTCCAATTCTCAGACACGCTCATTCTCTCCTTCAACCATGACATAACCTTCATCTTCTCCCTTCAACTCTCTCGGCAACTTTCACTCTCCTCCACCACTCTCATTCATCTCCATCATCATCTTCTTCTCTCATCATCTTCTACACGCTCATTCTTCACAGTTCAACCACTTCATCACCATTCTCTATCTTCACTCACCACTGCCATAACCACCTCCTTCATCCCTCTCTCGCTCTGAATCCTCTCTTCTCCCTCAATTCTCTCAATTCATCTTCCTCACCCTCACTCTAAAGCTCACCACCAAGGTTGCTCAGAGCCTGCCTCCAGCTCTGAGCCAGCCTGAGCTCGGCCACCAACCTCCACCGTTACTCTCTCAATTTGCTCGCATACGCACGAAGCTCACAACAACTCATGCCGCAACAATACGCACCACACAGAAATTGCACACGGAAACGAAGAATTGGAAGAAGAAGAAGAAAATTGACAAAAGAAGGAGAAGATACGAGAAATACGGAATCAGAAATTACCCCAAAAAGCTTCATCTTCCTCCGGTTACTTCGTATTCAAGAGCGTCAGAATCTCCCATCCGGATTTATGTTCTTCCGCCATCGATCTTCAATCAGGTTCCCATCACACTTGTCTTCATTCAATCACGTATGCAATCCTTGTTCTTTCTGAATTTCAATTCCTCCGTTATAGCTCGAATTTGCGAATCTTAGACTTAGGGTTCGACTTCCCCTCTTCTCCGATTCAGACATATGAAGTTTCTTCCTAAGAAACCGGTGGAAGATTTAGGTTCGGGGCGTGATTTTAGGTCGAGTCTATGTGTAGATGTGGTTGATTGAGAGGGCGGAGGTGGTGGCTCACGGAGGGGGAGGCATCGCCGCCGTCTTCGTTCATGAGGAAGGGAAGATGAGTCTGAGTAATGAAAGTTTAATCGTCACATAACAAACCAAAACGCACCGTTTTCATTCATTTTAATTTATGATCCATTTTTTTATTATCAGATTTTGCCTATTATTGCCAACACATAATACAAAAAGAAAATAAAAGATATTCTATGCAAAAAAAACAAGGCTTAGATGATATGTTATACTAACAAATAACAAATATATAAATTAGAATGGATTAGTTATATAACCTTTCTACAATAAACTAGGGGCTTTGGATCGCGGGAGAATGTATACGTGTTGGGTTAAATAGTATATTCATCCAAGTCCCACATACGATAATACAAAGAAAATAGAATGGGAGTAAAATTGAGTGTATTGGGGATTTAGGTAGTCGTGTTTCTAAAGGTGAGGTTAAAAGAGTTTGTTGAGAGGTTTTTCTATTTTTCCATTAAAAAATAGTTTGTTGAGAGGGCTTTCTATTTTTCCGTTCAAAAATAGTTTGTTGAGAGGGTTTGCAGTTTTTCCGTCCAAAAATTGCTATTTAGTGAGGGTTTACAATTTTGGCGTTCAAAAGTTGCAACTGAGAGAGAGTTTGCAATTTTTCCGTTCAAGTTGAAATTGAGAGAGGGTATATTTATTATATTTCAACTAAATATTAAATTAGAAATCCAAATTGTTTGCAGGAATAGACTATCAATTCTTTAATAAATCAACCTTCCAAGGTTGACTTGTAGACAAATCAACTTTTCAAAAGTGATAATTTAATTAATCAACCTTCCATGGTTGACTTGTAGACAAAAGTCAACTTTTCAAAAGTGATAATTTAATAAAGAATTTTAAAGTAATTTGCATCATAAGCAACAATCGAGAAAAAACCCTCACAATGCCCACTAGGAATGTACCATTATATTTCTTATGTCTTCCTTTCTATCCTATTTTGCTAATTTTTCCATAGCCAGCGTCCGAGGCCAAAGTTCTGAATCTCTAACGGCCACTAGAATGTACCACTATATTTGTTATGTCTTCCTTTCTATCCTATTCTGCTAATTTTTCCATAGCCAGGGTCCGAGGTTCGAGTTCTGAATCTCTAACGGGGCCGTAGTAAACATTACCTGCAGGTTTTAAAACTTATCAAAAAATACATTGGATAGATGAATTTGATTGGTTAGAAAATAAAAATTAAACATATAAAACTATGTCTCAGGTATATATATCCAAAATCTTCCAATTTAAGAATAACCTGAAAAATGTAAATATATTATTATCTAAGATGATATGTTATATTAATACATAACAAATATATAAATTAGAATGGATTAGTTATATAACCTTTCTAAAATAATTGAGTAGCTTTGAATTGCGGGAGAATGTATACTTGTTGGGTTAAATAGTATATTCATCCAAGTCCAATATTGGATAGTAGGAAGAAAATTCAATTTGAGTAATAATATAAATAGAGAGAGTTAGTTTAAATTTTATAAACAACAGCGAAATGTAGCCTTTTATGTGTATTGGGGATATGGGTAGTTGTGTTTCTAAAGGATAGGGTAAAATAGTTTGTTAAAAGGGTTTTCTATTTTTCTGTTCAAAAGTTGTTTGTTGAGAGGTTTTCTATTTTTCCGTTCGAAAATAGTTTGTTGAGAGGGTTTGTAGTATTTTTGTCTAAAAATTGCAATTGAGATTGGATTTGCAATTTTTCCGTGCAAAAGTTGCTATTGAATGAGAGTTTGCAATTTTTCCATTCAAAAAACGAAATTGAGAGAGGGTATATTTATTATATTTCAACTAATTACTAAATTAGAAAGACAAGTTGTTTGCATGAATAGTCTATCAATTCTTTAATAAGTCAACCTTTCATGTTTGACTGGTTGACAAAACTCAACTTTTCAAAAGTGATAAATTAATAAAGAATTTTAAAGTAATTTGCATCATAAACAACAATAGAGAAAAAACCCTTATCAACTCCCATTATCAACTCCCACTAGGAGTGTAGCCCTATATTTATTATGTCCACTAATGTGGAACAGAAATTTTGTAGATAGTAAATGAATCATCGATTACAGATCTTCCTATGTATCATATTCTGCTATTTTTTCCTTTGTATCATATTCTGCTAATTTTTCCTTTGCATCATATTTAGCTAATTTTGCCATAGTTAGCGTCACACCAATTTTAACCATGGCTAATTTTTCCATACCTATCGTCCAATACGGAACCTATTCCTTCATGATCTCCTGGCTCCCCATAAATAATAATTATTATGGCATGATAACGACAATGAGGTCAGAGTTTTGAATCTCTAACAGGGCTGCAGTAAACATTACCCTGCAGGTTTTAAAATTTATCAAAAATTACAGTAGCTAGATGAATTTGACTTGTAAGAAAATAAAAATTAAACACATAAAACCAGTTTCACCACCATGGTCTCTCACACATCCCAAATGTAAATCTTTACCTTTCGTAAGTTGTTTAAAGTGCCAGTCAACTTGATTGACGCGATCACCGGTGCATGGAGTAGTTCTCATTTAATATACGTCTCAGGTATATAACCAAAATCTTCCACTTTAAGAATAACCTGGAAAATGTAAATATATTATTATCTAATATGATATGTTATATTAATACGTAACAAATATATAAATTAGAATGGATTAGTTATATAACCTTTCTAAAATAATCTAGTAGCTTTGGATCGCTGGAGAGTGTATATGTGTTGGGTTAAATAGTATATTTATCCAAGTCTCACATCGGATAGTAGAAAGAAAATAGAATTGGAGTAATAATATAAATAGAGATAGTTAGTTTAAGTTTTATATAAATTAGAATTGGGTGTATTTGAGATTTGGGGAGTTGTGTTCCTAAAGGTGAGGGTAAAAGAGTTTGTTGAGAGGGTTTCTTATTTTTCCGTTAAAAAGAGAGTTTGCAATTTTTTCGCTTAAAATTTAAAATTGAGAAAGGATATATTTATTATATTTCAATTAAATACTAAATTAGAAAGACAAATTGTTTGCAGGAATAGACTATCAATTCTTTAATAAGTCAACCTTCCATGGTTGACTTGTAAACAAAAGTCAACTTTTCAAAAGTGATAATTTAATAAAGAATTTTAAAGAAATTTGCAACATAAGCAACAACAACGCCCACTAGGAATGTACCGCTATATTTTTTATGTCCACTAGCCAGTGTCAATGAGAAATCTTTCTTTGTATCTTATTCTGCTAATTTTTCCATAGCCAGTGTCACACCAATTTTCACCATGGCTAATTTTCCCATAGCCAACATCAAATACAGAACCCATTCCTTCCTAATATCCTGGCTCCCGTAACTAGTAATTAATATGGCATCATAACAGGAATGAGGTCCGAGTTCTGAATCTCTAACGAGGCCGCAATAAACATTACTCTACGGGTTTTAAAATTATCAAAAAATACATTGGATAGATGAATTTGATTTGTTAGAAAATATAAATTAAACACATAAAACTAGTTTCACCACCATTTTGGTCTCTCACGCATCCTAAAATTAAATCTTTAGCTTTCTTAAGCTGTTTAAATGGTCACTTCACTTGATACACGCGATCACCAGTGCATGGAGTAGTTCTGATTGAATATACGTCTCTTGTATATATCCAAAATCTTCCATTTTATGAATAACCTGGAAAATGTAAATATATCATTATCAAATTATTTACCCAGAAAAATGGTAAACAATCGCTAGTTTCCTTTTTAAAGGTTACTCTTGCGGAATCAACTAGAAAATTCCAGACCAAAGTGCTAATTTATGATTTGTTGTAGACTATTGACTAATGTGGACACATTAAGATTAATGAATGATAGAAAAGTGGACAACAAGTGACTTTTAAATGCAATAAACGCGGGATAAAACCCAATTAAATGCAATAAAGACAAACAAAATTAATGTAGAGAAAAAGAAGAACTAGTGAAAAGACTTTAACTGAAATAAATGCAAAGTAAAAGGTGATGAAGTGTAGTAAAAGGAAACAAAATGACATTAATGGAAAGGATGTAAATGATTGCATGAAAAGTAAATTGGTACACAAACATACAATTTGAGATTGCACTCGTTTCTCATTTTCAGTGTATAGATTGAATTTATCATAAAGTGTAAAATTTTGGACCTGTAAGATGATTCTATTCTTCTGCTTAAATAGGCATTTCAAAATAACTGCTTCTGACGGTTGCTTAACCCCTTGACGACACGTGTACAACCATGCATAAGATATTAATTACTCCACGTGTCTCAGAATATAAAACCACCAACAACTGTCACTTTTCTTCCCGCCCTTTCGACTTCGACTACTCTTAGAAGCCAGACTTTTGACACTTGCATCTTCTAAGAGTAAACACGCTGTGACTTGCTTCGACGGAGCCTTATTAGATTTTGCGTCGAACCTTCTTCGTCCAGGATATCTTTTCGTCTCTTCCCACACTTTCTAAAAATATAGAGAAGTCGAAATCTTTGGTAACAAATCCCCCCCCCCCCAAAAGGGCCACTTTCGACTTTAGAGAAAAAGTGGCGTTTTGTCTTTCTTCAGATTTCGACTTCCCTAAATGCCATCATTACGTTTCAGTCTCCAAAGTCATTAATTATGACCTAAAACCCTAGGTAGTGGGCTCTTTAACCACTCTCCCACTTTCTATACCATTTCCCAAGAAAACAGCCAATGAAATGACATTTGTTTCTGAAACGTCTTTCGCTGACATCATCAAATCACCACTCTTTACTATAAAAGCTCTCTATTTTATTCCAAGTCTATTTTCCTTCTTCTTCTTCGTTTCATCTACAACCTTTTAGCAAAACACAGAGTTTTTCAAAATCTATACATTCTCTTCTCAATGGCATCCAACACTAGCGCTTACTTGTGCTAACCCTCTTGCCCTTGTCATTAACCAGGAAGAAGAGGAAAAAGGGATATCAACACTCCCTCCTCTACTCGTAAACGAAACTAACGTTGCAATCTGGAGAAATCAGATGCTTATACCGTTCCAAGTATCTGACAAACGCCTTGCATTTTCTGGTCCGTATCCAGATACCCGTACCCATCCAAAAACGGTTCAAAGCTTCTTTCCTACCTATGCTCCGACTATGCCCTTGGCCTTTGAGAAGAAAAGGAAACTCAACCTGAAGTTCATGGATCCTGCTATGAGGGTTTTCCTCTTGATGCCCCCTCCTGGCAACAAAAACTATATCGCTTGGCTCGACAAGGTTCAAGCCAAAAAACAACAGCGATGGGAAGAACTGGGTATCTTCGATGCAATTCACATTTCCAGGCACGCTCACAAGGTAAAATCCTATATGTTGTTAGCGTCACTCTTCTTTTGGGAAGGTTCGACTAACACGTTCCAATTCCCTTGTGGAATGATGACCCCGACCCGCTTCGACGTGGAAGCTATCACAGGGCTTTCGCCCATGGGAGAAGTTTTTGACCCCACCTTGCCAACTCAAATGGAATTCAATTTCACCAACGCCACCATCACAAGCTACATTCAGAATCACTATGACAAAAGTACTTGTGAAGTGTCAGACGAAGAGCATGTCGCTTTCCTGACTTTTTGGTTGTCTTATTATCTCTTCTGCCCATGTTTCCTTCAAATAGCCAAAGCTTACATTCCCATGGTGGTCCAGATTCATGAAGGTCGAAAGATCTCCTTAGTTAAGTTATTGCTTGCTTACCTTTATTATAATATGGGAGTACCTCCCTCAGAATCAAACGACTCATCGAGACTCCAAAACAACTCTCATTGTCTGGGCCTTATTGGCTTCTGCAACACTGGCTAAACGTCATGTTTGAACATACTTTAGGTTTCACCGTTTCTCCAGCCATCCTTGAAGTTCTTCATGATAGAAGAGTCGAAGGTGTGAAGTTGGCTCTTCAAACTCCACGGTGCGATTCAAACCGTACAAATTTCTTCAAATTTATAAAACTCTTTGTGAACTGCAAAGTCTTTCTTGCGTCTATGGCTCCTTTTTCCAACAGGTGTTTTGGGCCCAATTGGTTTAGAGCCATCTTCCATGGAGACACTCCTACTCTGCATGCTCAACTTAATGGTATTTGGGCTGCATTTCTAACCCCTACGCTTTTGTCACATCGTATTGAAGCAACGGGCAAGTGTTATGGGGTTACTAGTTATCAACCAAACTTGGTCTCCAGACAATTTGGTCTGAGCCATATGTTGCCAAAAAGTTTCTACAGTCGATCCACTAACATATGTTGGTCTGGTCGAAAATTCACAGCTGAGAACCATACGGGTTGCCTCAAATTCCTCTGTAGGCAAAGTTTAGAACTTCCCACCTTTACCTTTCAAAATTCTTATTTTACAACAAAAGAATTTGAAATGTGGTGGACCATTTATTACCAACTTTTCGACACCAACTTATATGAAAGGCTAAATACTGCTTATGACATTTTGGAGGATCAACTCTTCAAAGGTATATTTCCTCTCCTAATCAATATTTATCATATTGTCCTTCCATATTTATTCATGTATATCATTGATTCTCTTTAGATCTCTCTGGTGACGAACCTGTCAACGAAGTCGAAGACCCTATCGTCAAACAGGTATTTGGATACTCACTAACATTACTCATTCTCTTTGCTTTTAATAAATAATGTTCAATTCAGGGGAAAAAGCGTCAAGCAGCTTCGACCAACACTGGACCTCCCCCTAAAAAACAAATTACAAGACGAAAGGTATGTCTTTCTCAACTTGGCTTTTATTTCTTTTCCTTTCTTAGACTTAATGAGAAACTTTGTTCTCAGTTGATTGTGAAAGATGAACCAGAGGAAACCCAACCTCCACAACCTGACGAAAGTGAAATCTTTTCCAATCCTCCAACACCATCAAAGAAGAAAAAGACCATCACTAGAAACACCAAGAAGCCTCCTCCTAAAGGAGCAAAAAAACCAGCAGAAGCAAATGTTGAGGTATAATCATTTTGTTACTGTTTTGTCTTCTTTCGACGAATGCTTGTCTGATACATAAGTTGCTCTTTTAACAGAAGCCCTTGGTAATTATCGATGACTCTCCTCAGAAAGGTGAAACAACCGTCAACAAGACTTCCTCTAACTCTCTTCCAAGTCCACAAAAAATAGATGCTTTTGGGTGTGGTACTAATACCACCAATTCTCCACCTCGACCTACGCCTGCACCAGCTGTTACTCTCACCTCTCCAATGACCCAAAACAATCAAGAATGAACCTTCATGGTTCTGCACAAGTTTCACTAACCATTTCACCGTCCAAAACACAAGCTGATGTCCAGCCAACTCTTGCCGCAGTCGACACATCCCTCAGAACTGGTTTTCAAACTCATCCAATCAATCATCCTGAAGAAAATACCTCCAACAATCCTCTTAGTCAAGAAGAAATTATGAACCTAAAAAAGACCAACCCTTCAGAGGCTCTGTTGCGTCTTCAAAGGCTTAGGGAAACTTCCTTGATTCAAGAAACTGCCATTCAGACTTCTATCCCAGAATCTGAAATCGAAGCGTCGATAGTTTCCCTAATCTGTGACCTTCGCAGTCATATTCATGAACCTGAATTTCTCACTGTTCTAGAGGAATCTGACTCTCTTGATGGCGAGATAAGAAACATGTTAGACCAAATACTCAAAGCGCAACATCCCAATCATGTTGCCCAATACTTCTTCAGATTTGAAGCTTACTTCAACCAAGTTTGGCGAGACTTGATCACACACAAAAATGCTGACTTACAAATGAAGAATAAGGCTCTTGAAATGGACAGAGAGTGGGATTTCAGTGCAGCTTCTGAGAAAAAGGTTAGAGAATTTCAAGATAAGATCCAGAAATTTTCTGAGAAAGAAAAGCCTATTAATGATGAAATCTCTGACTACCAAGCCCTGATTGCGAAGCTTCAAGCCAAAATTCTCGTCCTTGAGGAAAAGAAAATAAATCTGGCTAAATCTGAGGATATTCCTTCGTCTGAAACTGTCAACCAGGAAGCGTTGAAGGGTATCGGCCATGGCGAAAAGGCTTTAAAGCTAAAGAAAGATATTTGCCTTTTGAAACAAGGCTTGGCCCGACTCAACAAGAAACTTGACTTTGAGTCAGATGCCTAAGAAGGATTTAAGAATGAATTTCTAACCCTTTAACTTTGTAATTTGTGGCTTTATTTATAACATTCAACTGTACTATCTGGCTATTGAGCCATTATCAATCATATTTTTATTTTGTTAAGTTTCAATTGTTATTTCCTGAAGTATTGGCTTATATTTTTTTCAAATATTTACCATTTATCCTCAGGATTCGACAATCCTCACTTAACTCTTCGATTTCATATGCATTATTTGTGAAGACTTGCACAATTTTAAATGGTCCTTCCCAATTAGGTGACCATTTTCCTAAGGACTTGTCTTCTTGATCCATAGGTAAAATGACTTTCCAAACATAGTCATCTAAAGCAAACAACTTTGTT
Source organism: Vicia villosa (assembly GCF_029867415.1). NCBI lineage: Eukaryota > Viridiplantae > Streptophyta > Magnoliopsida > Fabales > Fabaceae > Vicia > Vicia villosa. The sequence continues at coordinate 495,910 of NW_026705619.1, read as the reverse complement.
TTCACTTTCTTATTATAAGCGTTTGCCACTTTCTCTTTTTGCTTTATCAGTCTTTCCAAAGCTATTAACCTTTCTTCGTCTAAATCAACCAGCTCATCTAACATCAAATTCTAATATTCATCTATAGCCATATCATTTTGTCTTTGAATCCTTGCTGATTGTAAACAAATTTCAACATGCAAAACTGCATCATATCCAAAAGTTAGAAGAAATGGAGTAGTATTTGTTGCCTCTTTTAAGGAAGTTCGACAGGCCCATAAAATTTGGTCAAGTGTCTGATGCCATTTTTTTGGCTTTCTTCCCACATGTTTCTTTATTAAATTTATGATAACTTTATTAGCAGCTTCGACTTGTCCGTTGGCCTGGGCATAGTATGGGTTCGAAGTCAACAACTTAAAACCTGTTTCTTTTGCAAATTCTTTCATTTTTCGACCAGTGAAGACTGATCCTTGATCAGTAGTAATTGTTTCTGGTATCCCATATCTAAAAATTATAGATTTCTGTATGAAATCAATCACACTTTCTTGATTAACACTCACCAATGGGATAGCCTCTATCCATTTCGTAAAATAATCTATCCCAACTAAAATATACCTCTGCTGTTTAGACGAAGCAGGATTTATTTCTCCTATTAAATCTAAAGCCCAACCTCGAAACGGCCAAGGTTTCACTATTGCATGTAATTCACTAGCGGGTACATGTTGAATACCTGAAAACTTCTGGCATTCTTGGCAACCTTTTGCAAATTCAATACAATCTTTTAACATTGATGGCCAGTATAACCCTCGTCGAAACAAAAGCCATTTCATCTTATGGCCTGATTGGTGTGCCCCACAAGCACCACTATGTACTTCTGATACGGCTATAAATGCTTCAGCCTCACTTAAACATTTCATTAATACACCTTCATCTATCTTCTTATATAATTCGTTCCCTAATATGACATAACTCAAAGCTCTATACTTAATTTTCGGATCAGTCGTCCCAATTGGATTGTTTAAGTATTGTACCAATGGTTTTCGCCAATCAGCATCTGACATATTGTCGATGGCAAAAATTTCACCACCTTCCATATAAGTTTCTAAACCTTCGTCTTCACTTTCACGTCCCCCCCCCCCCCAATTTTTGCTATTGACAAAGCAGGGTAATAACGTTAGACTTCTTTATCTTTAACTTCAATTAACTCTCTCAGTCGATCTTTAGAAACTCTATATCCTGAAGCAATTTGTGCTAACTCATTTGGTGCACTGTTTTCATTCCTAGGCACATGAGTTATATGCACCACGTGAAATTTCTCCAACAACTGAATTACTAGAGCATGGTAAATGATTAAATTTTCTTTAATACATTTATACTGCTTTGTAATTTGTCGAATAACAAGCTCGGAGTCACCTTTTATCTGTACTTCAGTAGCCCCTAAGTCTAAAAGAGCCCTCAATCCAGTGATCAAAGCTTCATATTCTACCTCATTATTAGAACAAGCTTCACTGATCTTGTACTTAAACGTCGAAGGTATACCTTGGGGAGATATAATTAAAACCCCAATACCTGAACCATTTCTATGACTGGAACCATCAAAATACAATTGCCACATAGTTTGAGTGACCATATTCACTGATATATCAGTTAATCCACGGTCTCTTATGAAGTCAGCTACTATTTGTCCTTTCATAGCTTTCAAAGGAACATAAGTTAAAGAAAATTCACTTAAAGCTAGCACCCATTTTCCAATTCGGTTATGCAAAATAGGTTTGGACAACATATGCTTAATAATATCATAATGAGATGAAACATACACATCAACAGGCTTCATATATTACTTTAACTTATTACATGAGTAGTACAAACATAAACATAGTTTTTCAATATCAGAATATCCAGTTTCTGCATCCACTAAAATTCGACTCAGATAATAAATAGCTCTTTCGACACCATGAGCATCTTCTTGGGCCAACATGCTCCCTATTGTCGAATCAGATGCAGCTATGTACAATTTCATGTTCTTACTTCTATTTGGGGGTATTAAAATGGGAGGTTTCTGTTAGAACAAGATTTGTTCTGATCAATTATCTTAGTTTTGATGATAACAATAATATGAATTTTGCTTAAGATAATATGGTACTCTAATCCAATGCAATTTCCTTTTCAGGAAATATATAAAGAGTACGCATAATTCAGCGCTCAGAAGCTTTGTCTCAAAGGGTTCAGCATGCAACATCAGAACATGGTCTGGCAAGACATCAGAAGATGGTCGAAGCAGAATCAGAACATGGGTCTATGGAAGCATCAGAAGAACAAGAGAACAGAAGCACTGAAGTTCTGATGGTATCACGCTCAGAAGCACTTCAAGGTCAGAAGATCAGAAGATGCTTTGCACCAAGCTGTTTGACTCTGATGATATTCAAATGTTGTATTCACAAACATCAGATCAGAAGGAAGTACAAGTGGCAAGCTACGCTGACTGACAAAAGGAACGTTAAAAGCTATTCTAGGCTACGTCAGTAGACACAGCGTGAACAAGGCTCGAGGTAGTTGACAAAAGCGTATAACATTAAATGCGATGCTGTACGGAACACGCAAAGCATTAAATGCACTCAACGGTCATCTTCTCCAACGCCTATAAATATGAAGTTCTGATGAGAAGCAAGGTTAACGATTCTGCACCAAATCAACTCAGATTAACTTGCTGAAACTCTGTTCTATTCAAAACTCAGAATCTTCATCTTCATCAAAGCTCACTACATTGCTGTTGTAATATATTAGTGAGATTAAGCTTAAACGTTAAGAGAAATATCACAGTTTGTGATTATAGCTTTTTAAGAAGCAATTGTAATACTCTTAGAATTGGTTACATTAAGTTGTAAGGAACTAGAGTGATCGTGTGGATCAGAATACTCTAGGAAGTCTTAGAGGTTATCTAAGCAGGTTGTAACTAGAGTGATCGTGTGGATCAGTATACTCTAGAAAAGTCTTAGAGGGTATCTAAGCGGTTGTTCCTGGAGTGATCAGTGTGTGATCAGAAGACTCTGGAAGACTTAGTTGCTGACTAAGTGGAGAACCATTGTAATCCGTGCGATTAGTGGATTAAATCCTCAGTTGAGGTAAATCATCTCTGCGGGGGTGGACTGGAGTAGTTTAGTTAACAACGAACCAGGATAAAAATAACTGTGCAATTTATTTTTATCTGTCAAGTTTTTAAAGCTACACTTATTCAAACCCCCCCTTTCTAAGTGTTTTTCTATCCTTCAATTGGCATCAGAGCGCCGGTTCTAAGGTGCAAGCACTTAACCGTGTTTAGAAAAGATTCAGGAAGAGAAAAACGCTTCAGTAAAAGATGGCTGGTGAATCTGAAAAATCTACACCTGCATCTACATCTGGCTCTGCTGAGCAATACAACGGTAACAATGGTTATACTAGACCGCCGGTATTTGATGGTGAAAACTTTGAATACTGGAAAGATAAACTGGAAAGTTACTTTCTTGGTCTAGATGGTGATCTATGGGATCTTCTGATGGATGGTTACAAACATCCAGTAAATGCCAGTGGCGTAAAGCTGACAAGGCAAGAAATGAATGATGATCAGAAGAAGCTTTTCAGGAATCATCATAAATGCAGAACTGTTTTGCTGAATGCTATCTCTCATGCTGAGTATGAGAAGATATCTAACAGGGAAACGGCCTATGACATATATGAGTCCTTGAAAATGACTCATGAAGGAAATGCTCAAGTCAAGGAGACTAAAGCTCTAGCTTTAATCCAGAAGTATGAAGCCTTCAAGATGGAGGATGATGAAGACATTGAAAAGATGTTTTCAAGATTTCAAACTCTTACTGCTGGATTGAGAGTTCTTGACAAGGGATACACCAAGGCTGATCATGTAAAGAAGATCATCAGAAGCTTACCCAGAAGATGGGGTCCTATGGTGACTGCATTCAAGATTGCAAAGAATCTGAATGAAGTTTCTCTGGAAGAGCTTATCAGTGCTTTGAGAAGTCATGAAATAGAGCTGGACGCAAATGAGCCTCAAAAGAAAGGTAAGTCTATTGCATTAAAATCCAATATCAAGAAATGCACTAACGCTTTTCAGGCTAAAGAAGAAGATCCTGAAGAATCAGAATCTGAAGAAGAAGATGAACTGTCTTTGATCTCCAGAAGGCTAAATCAACTCTGGAAGACCAAGCAAAGGAAGTTCAGAGGCTTCAGAAGTTCAAAGAAATTTGAACGTGGAGAATCTTCTGATGACAGAAGATTTGACAAGAAGAAGGTCATGTGCTATGAATGCAATGAGCCTGGACACTTCAAGAATGAATGTCCAAATCTTCAGAAGGAAAATCCCAAGAAGAAGTTTCATAAGAAGAAAGGTCTTATGGCAACCTGGGATGAGTCAGAAGATGATTCAGACTCTGAAGATGAGCAGGCTAACTGTGCGCTGATGGCGACAGAAGATGACGGATCAGAATCTACATCAGAATCAGATTCTGAAGAGGTATTTTCTGAACTTACTAGAGATGAGTTAGTTTCCGGTCTAACTGAACTTCTGGAATTCAAGTCTCAGATGAGTCTCAAATACAAAAAGCTGAAAAAGCTATTTGAATTTGAAACAAAGAAGCTTGAGTTGGAGAATTCTGAATTAAAAGAAAAATTTTTAAAATTATCCAATAATGTTGGATCTCCCTCTGATTCAGAAAAATCCACTCCTAGTCTAAACCATATTCTGAAAGAATATGATTTAAGTTTCAGGAAGTTCTTATCTAGAAGTATTGGCAGAAGTCAGCTAGCTTCTATGATATATGCTGTGTCTGGAAACAAAAGATTCGGCATTGGTTTTGAGGGTGAAACCCCATACAAACTTGAACCTGTTGATGAAATGAAATTCACATACAAGCCATTGTATGATCAGTTCAAGTATGGCCACTCCCATGATATTAGGCACACTTCACATGCTCAAAGTTTTCACATAACACACACCAAAAAGCATGTGACACAACCTAGGAAATATCATGGAACTCACATTAAGAATTATCATGCTGTTCCTCCTATTGCTTACAATGTTAAACCCAAGTTCAATCAGAACTTGAGAAAATCTAACAAGAAAGGACCCAAAAAGATGTGGGTACCTAAGGATAAGATTATTCCTATTGCAGATATCCTTGACTGCAAAAAGGACAAAGCACAACATGTCATGGTACCTGGACTCTGGATGCTCACGACACATGACAGGAAGAAGGTCTATGTTCCAAGACCTGGTGCATAAATCTGGAGGAGTAGTCAAGTTTGGAGGAGATCAGAAGGGCAAGATAATTGGCTCTGGAACTATAAAGTCTGGTAACTCTCCTTCCATTTCTAATGTACTTCTTGTAGAAGGATTAACACATAACCTCTTATCTATCAGTCAATTGAGTGACAATGGTTATGATATAATCTTTAATCAAGAGTCTTGCAAGGCTGTAAATCAGAAGGATGGCTCAATCCTATTTACAGGCAAGAGGAAGAACAACATTTATAAGACAGATCTGCAAGATCTTATGAGTCAGAAGGTGACCTGTCTTATGCCTGTTTCTGAAGAGCAGTGGGTCTGGCACAGAAGATTAGGTCATGCTAGTTTGAGAAAGATTTCTCAGATTAACAAACTGAATCTTGTCAGAGGACTCCCTAATCTGAAATTCAAATCAGATGCTCTTTGTGAAGCATGTCAGAAGGGCAAGTTCTCCAAACCTGCATTCAAGTCCAAGAATGTTGTTTCTACCTCAAGGCCATTAGAACTCTTGCACATTGATCTGTTTGGCCCAGTCAAAACAACATCTGTCAGAGGGAAGAAATATGGATTAGTCATCGTAGATGATTATAGTCGCTGGACATGGGTAAAATTCTTGAAACACAAGGATGAGTCTCATTCAGTGTTCTTTGATTTCTGCATTCAGATTCAATCTGAAAAAGAGTGTAAAATCATAAAGGTCAGAAGTGATCATGGTGGTGAATTTGAGAACAGATCCTTTGAAGAATTTTTCAAAGAAAATGGTATTGCCCATGATTTCTCTTGTCCTAGAACTCCACAGCAAAATGGAGTTGTAGAACGAAAGAATAGGACTCTGCAAGAAATGGCCAGAACCATGATCAATGAAACCAATATGGCTAAGCATTTCTGGGCAGAAGCAATAAACACTGCATGCTATATTCAGAATAGAATCTCTATCAGACCTATTCTAAATAAGACTCCTTATGAATTGTGGAAGAATAGAAAGCCCAACATTTCATATTTCCATCCTTTTGGATGTGTATGCTTTATTCTGAACACTAAAGATCATCTTGGTAAGTTTGATTCCAAAGCTCAAAAATGTTTCCTTCTTGGATATTCTGAACGCTCAAAAGGCTACAGAGTATACAATACTGAAACATTGATTGTAGAAGAATCAATCAATATCAGGTTTGATGATAAGCTTGGTTCTGAAAAACCAAAGCAGTTTGATAATTTTGCAGATTGTGATATTGATATATCAGAAGTTGTTGAGCCAAGAAGCAACGCATCAGAAGCAGAGCTTCTCAGAAGCAAAGAATCTGAAGATCAAGTATCAGCTTCTCTGGAGAATCTAAGCATATCTGAAGAACCATCTGTCAGAAGATCATCCAGACTCATCTCTGGTCATTCAGAAGATGTCATTCTTGGAAAGAAGGATGATCCAATCAGAACAAGAGCATTCCTTAAGAACAATGCAGACTGTCAATTAGGTCTTGTATCTTTGATCGAGCCAACTTCTGTTGATCATGCTCTAGAAGATCCAGACTGGATAATTGCTATGCAAGAAGAACTGAATCAGTTTACAAGGAATGATGTTTGGGATCTTGTTCCTATAACAGATGGATTCAATATAATCGGTACAAAATGGGTCTTCAGAAACAAGCTCAGAATGAGAAGATGAGAAGTTCTTATGTATGAGTATCTTCTGAAATGAAATTTTTTATAAGAAGTTCTGATAGAAATCAATTAGAAATTGTGATTCAGTTATTACTAACGTTTCATTGTCTAAGTTGATTCAGAATCTCTATAAAAGCAAAACAGCTGTAACTGGCTATCCAGATGGTAAACACGTGTTCACTATTCCTGGACAAGCGTGCGTGCAGTTGAGGGGACGTCTACTTAGGTAACTGTGCAAATCACGTCTTTTGTCATTATTATCTCTCCTCACGTCACGTAACATTAAATGCTTTTCATCATTTACTCTCTTTCAGTTTTCTTTTTATATTCTTCAAACGTTTCTTTTCCCTCTCATATTTCTCTCACTTTGCATTCAGTTTCTTTTTCGTTCTCTCTCTTTGCATTCATATCATAAACCGTAGCAGTTTCCAATATCTGCAAATTCATCATGAATCCATCGTCAAGCTCTGGGAATCAAGATAATAATCGGAAACAAAAGAGAAAGGCAACTGCTGAACCAGAAACCAAACCAAAAAGAGTAAGGATCTCCTATGACCCTCTCAAAGTGTATCAACCCCTTGACGGTACCCCTCAATCACCTCCCTCTTCAAAGATCTCCACCACCTCTTCCTCCTCATTCATCCTCTCGGAACCACCTTCTTCACCATCTGATATCTCCTCTCCTTCAACCCATCCATCAGATATTTCTTCATCTCTTTCACACCCTTTTCCCACCAGAACACCTAATCCCTATAGTGTTGTTCTTACCGACTCCAGGTTCACTGTCAACCCTCCAACCCCTACCTCTCAATCTTATCTGGAGCTTTTACATTCTGATGTAAATGGCTGGTTGGAGATTCTAGGTGCTGCTCACCTTAACCATCTGGATGAGTATGCTACGAGCAACCTTTGGAATACCTTTCGTCAGGATTTTCTGGCTAAGGCTACAGACACTCAGAGAAGGATTATGTCTGAAGCTCCTGGTGTTCGTGGTCTTCGGTTGGAAGTTGGTGAAAGCAGCCATCACCATCTCATCAGGAACAGAAGTGTTCTTGAAGGGAAGATACCAGCAGATGAGTTGGAAGAAGAAAATCTCTGTAGAGACATCGTGGTGTGGAGACCATGGTTTCCTGTGCTGACTGGAGATTTTCAGTGGCTGTTCAACTGGTTCAGAATGAACCCTTCTGAAAAAGCACCTCACATGGTCTTTCCAGTAGTGGTTTATCCTGCTGAAGTTGCTGGTCCTACTCCTCCAACAAACCTAGCAGCTATTCTTCAAGCGTTGGAAGATGGAACTTCTGAGCTGCCTGAACCAGAATATGCTAAGGCTACTTCTGAGTCAGACTCAGATGAGGAAATGGAAGATGCACAAGCTGAAGATCTCCCAGAAGATCACCCTGCTGAGATTGCTGTCCCTCTTGGCAGAAATACTGGTGCCTCCTCTTCTGGTGAAACCTCAGCTCTGATGGAGACCTTGGAAACTCTTCATCAGAATCAAGCTATGCTGGCTTCTCGTTTGGACGCGCAAGAAGTAGCCAATGCTGAGTTTCGCTCCTTCATGGCAAGGCAAGCTACAAGCACTGACGGGATTCATGATGTTCTGGCGCGGATTTTGCGTAGGCTAGGATCTTAGTCCTTTGGTCTTTGTAGTTTTTTTTTCTTTCCTTGTTGCATCTGTTTTCCTGCATTCCTCCCTTGTAATCTTTTTTGATTATCAATGAAAACTTTCCTTGATTTACATTCCAGTGATTTTATTTGTCGTTTTATTCATCTGAATCTTTTGAAATATTCTTTTTGATGTTATGACAAAAAGGGGGAGAAGATAAATGATAAATGATTTGATTAAATCTATCAGTTGTTGGGTAAAGTTCCCACACATTTACTAACAAGAACTGCAAGTTCTATATGGTTTAAGTGTTTTGCAGGTATAAAGAAGTGAAGAGAATCTTCAAAGCAAACACAAGAAGCAAAACCATAAGGAGTGTTATTCTGTAAAAAGAATAAACTCATGGAAACTGAAGCAAGCTTAGTGCTGTCAAGCTTCAGAAATCAGAAGCAAGAAAGAAGAATAAATCAGAAGCACTGATAATAGAATTTGATCCATATTTGTCTATTTGATCTGACAAAATTCTATTTGCTCTGATACATTATTTTAGCCTATATGGCTCTGATACATATCATGTGTTCTAATATACATTTTATGTTCTGACTCGTTCATGCTGACTTTTGTCGTTTAGTTTTTGTTCTGTAACATTTCAGGATGTAGAGATGCTCAGATGATGCTCTGGTACATTCAACAATGTTCTGATACAAATCTAGCATGAAGTGATGTTGGTAGAAATTCAAAGCTCTGAAGCTATCCGAGGGAAGCAGAAATCAGAAGCTGTGAAGGTTCTAAAGATCCAGAAAACTCAAGTTCTGAAGCTGTCCTAAATGGAAGCAGAAATCAGAAGCTGTGAATATTCAGAAGATCAAAGAAATTCAAGTTCTGAAGCTGTCCTAGATGGAAGCAGAAATCAGAAGCTGTGAATGTTCAGAAGATCAAAGAAATTCAAGTTCTGAAGCTGTCCTAGATGGAAGCAGAAATCAGAAGCTGTGAGTGTTCTAGGGATCTAAGGAAATTCTAGTTCTGAAGCTGTCCAATGGAAGCAGAAGTCAGAAGCTATGAATTCTCTAAAGACAGAAGCTTATATGATCGTCTCTACCGAAATAATCAGGGAAGTCTTTTATTAAAGTTCTTCGAGTATTTATTTCAGGGGGAGATTATTTATCTCAGGGGGAGATTGTTAATCTCAGGGGGAGACATATTCATATGCTTATGCTATAGCTGTGTAATTTGTCTTTTGCCGTCTGTTCTTTCTGATCGCAAATTCATATCATTTATATATGTTTTTGTCATCATCAAAAAGGGGGAGATTGTTAGAACAAGATTTGTTCTGATCAATTATCTTAGTTTTGATGATAACAATAATATGAATTTTGCTTAAGATAATATGGTACTCTAATCCAATGCAATTTCCTTTTCAGGAAATATATAAAGAGTACGCATAATTCAGCGCTCAGAAGCTTTGTCTCAAAGGGTTCAGCATGCAACATCAGAACATGGTCTGGCAAGACATCAGAAGATGGTCGAAGCAGAATCAGAACATGGGTCTATGGAAGCATCAGAAGAACAAGAGAACAGAAGCACTGAAGTTCTGATGGTATCACGCTCAGAAGCACTTCAAGGTCAGAAGATCAGAAGATGCTTTGCACCAAGCTGTTTGACTCTGATGATATTCAAATGTTGTATTCACAAACATCAGATCAGAAGGAAGTACAAGTGGCAAGCTACGCTGACTGACAAAAGGAACGTTAAAAGCTATTCTAGGCTACGTCAGTAGACACAGCGTGAACAAGGCTCGAGGTAGTTGACAAAAGCGTATAACATTAAATGCGATGCTGTACGGAACACGCAAAGCATTAAATGCACTCAACGGTCATCTTCTCCAACGCCTATAAATATGAAGTTCTGATGAGAAGCAAGGTTAACGATTCTGCACCAAATCAACTCAGATTAACTTGCTGAAACTCTGTTCTATTCAAAACTCAGAATCTTCATCTTCATCAAAGCTCACTACATTGCTGTTGTAATATATTAGTGAGATTAAGCTTAAACGTTAAGAGAAATATCACAGTTTGTGATTATAGCTTTTTAAGAAGCAATTGTAATACTCTTAGAATTGGTTACATTAAGTTGTAAGGAACTAGAGTGATCGTGTGGATCAGAATACTCTAGGAAGTCTTAGAGGTTATCTAAGCAGGTTGTAACTAGAGTGATCGTGTGGATCAGTATACTCTAGAAAAGTCTTAGAGGGTATCTAAGCGGTTGTTCCTGGAGTGATCAGTGTGTGATCAGAAGACTCTGGAAGACTTAGTTGCTGACTAAGTGGAGAACCATTGTAATCCGTGCGATTAGTGGATTAAATCCTCAGTTGAGGTAAATCATCTCTGCGGGGGTGGACTGGAGTAGTTTAGTTAACAACGAACCAGGATAAAAATAACTGTGCAATTTATTTTTATCTGTCAAGTTTTTAAAGCTACACTTATTCAAACCCCCCCTTTCTAAGTGTTTTTCTATCCTTCAGTTTCGTCAAGTATGCCTTGATTTGATCAAACGCCTGTTGATGTTCTTCTTCCCATCTGAATACATCATTATTCTTGAGTTTGAGTAACGACGAAAATAACTTCGTCTTACCACTTAAATTTGAGATAAATCTCCTCAAGAAATTAATCTTCCCCAAAAGTGATTGTAACTGCTTTTTTGTGTCTGGCGCTTTCAACTCCAAAATTGCCTTGGTCTTATTTTGGTTTATTTCAATGCCTTTTTTATGCACCACGAAACCAAGGAAATCCCCTGCATGAACACCAAAAGCACATTTTAAAGGATTCATTTTTAAACCGTACTTCCTCATCCTCTCAAAGGACTGTCGAAGGTGGTTCAAATGTTCATTTTCAGATGATGACTTTATTACAATGTCATCAATATAAACCTGCATAAAATGCTCTATGAAATCATGAAACATTAAATTCATTGCCTTTTGATAAGTGGCTCTAGCATTTTTTAGACCAAAAGGCATTACCACCCATTCATAAGTACCTAAAGCATCTGGACATCTAAATGCTGTTTTAGGTATGTCCTCTTCGGCTATAAAAATTTGATAATATCCTGAATAGCCATCTAACATACTTAAATATTGAAAGCCTGCAGCTGAGTCGACTAACATTTCAGCCACAGGCATGGAATATTCATCTTTGGGAATAGCACGATTCAAGTCTCTGAAATCTATACACACCCGAAGTGTCCCATTTTTCTTAATGACAGGTACAATATTAGCTAACCATTCGACATACCTTGCAGTTAGAATGAACTTGCTTTTTAAAAGTCTTTCAATCTCTACTTTAATTTTCGTCATGACTTGTGGGGCAAATCTTCTTGGAGCTTGTTTCACTGGTTTTTGCCCCAATTTTAATGGCAATTGATGTTCTACCACAGTTCGACTCAAACCAGTCATCTCATTATAGTCCCAAGCAAAACAATCCTTATATTCCTTGAGAAGCTGAGTTAATTTAATCTTCATTTCGACATCCATCTTTGCACTAACATAAGTTGGTCGTCGAATTGACCCTTCACCCAAATCAATCTCCTCAAGAGGGTCTTGAGCTTTCATCCTTTTATGTGGTTCGTCTGGATCTTTTTCGAACCCAAGGGGCTCGTCATCATAAATCCCATCAAACCTTTCAAACTCTGAATCCAACTTGTTGTTAGATTGAGTACATTCGTTTGTAAGCATGGCTTCTAAAGCCATATTTTCCTCTAAGTCGTCTTCAAGAGCCGCTTTTAATTTATTTTCGGCTAAATAAGCGGTAATTCGAGCCAAATGAATTGACTCAGCAGTCATTGTCATCAATCATTGTCCACCCATCAGGTGGACCTTCTCCATTCATTGGCTCATTTGGGTCATCTTTATTCCAAATAAAACCATAATTGGGGTCTAAGTTCAAGTATTTAGACACACTTTCGTCAGAAGAATATATTTCCTATGCTCTATAACAAGGCCCTACGTTAGCCAAATGCTGTTCAAAGTGTCTTCGACTCACTTTGCTTGCATCACCTCTATAATAACTCTGATCAGCTTCCACATTTTCCACAATTCCATCTTCTCTCCAAATTGCAACCCTTTGGTGCAATGTTGACGGGACAGCTCCTACTCCATGAATCCACTCTCGACCCAACATCAATTTGAAATTTGCTTCTGAAGCAATCACCATAAAAATAGTGGTCCTTACTGTCGAACCCACAACTAATTTCACCTGCAATACTCCCAGGATGCTGCTGGTCTTACCTTCATAATTTGACAACACCATATTATGAGGCCTTAAATCTTTATCAAATTTTCCAATTTTATGTAATAAGGAGTGAGGCATTAAATTCACAGCAGCCCCACCATCAACAAACACTTTATTGATAGACACACCATTCACTTTTGCCCTTATGAACGAAGGCTTGAGATGGTATTTCATCCCATGATCAGGCTTTTCAAATATAGCCTTTTGTCCCTCGACTACGCCATTTTCCATTACATATTAACAGACAGGCATATCTTCTTCCTTTTCGTCCGGCATAAAGTCATCTTCAGTTTTAGAAGCCTCTGAAACCCTGTCGAACTCAGCAGGAAGTATGAGCACAATCCCACAGTCAATTAATAACTCGTCTGATTCTGCATCAAAGTTATCGTCTACCAGCTCTTTGCCAGCACTATCATTTGGTGAAATTTCCACCATTTCTTTTCCTAGTACTAAACCAGGCGATAAACGGTTATTGGCTATCCTTATTTGTTCTTCTGTTAACTTCTTCTGATAAGGTCTTGGTTGGTATCTGTCGAAATGTATCTAAACTGGATTTGACGGAATACTTCTATTTTTGTGATTTCGCTGGTATCGTCTCCATTGACTTCTTGTCATTAGATTCTTCCCTTTGTAATTTGGAGAGATGTAGTCCTTTTTCCTTGACCCATTTCCCTTTGAGCTCTCAGCACTGGCTCCTGTCTCTTGGATCCTCCATTCAGGGCACTTTCCTCCTTGAAAGTTGACTGGCTTCACCCATTTATCCTGGGGAACGTCATATGGGGGACGAAAAGTTCTTGGCTTTTCAAATTTCTTTTTGTAAACCTCAGCCCTAATTTTCTTCGCAGCATCGACGTCGTACACAGCGTCACATCTTGGGCACAATCCAACTTGTGCATTATTTTTGTGACACCTTTCCAAATACTTCAGCAGACTTTCGGCTGGCTTAGGGTAAGCCATGCTCAATATCTGGCCATCAATAGCCATATTATTTTCTTTGTCAAAACCCTTAGTAGTTTCGACCATCATTATATTAGCAACTTCAGTGTAGTTGGCTTCTCCAATCATCATTGGATTCTCATCCACTTGCATTGGTGATTTCGGCTTCCCACCAAATTGCATCCTACCTTCCTTCAAAGCCTTCTGCACCAAATCCCTGAAAAGCACACATTGAGATGTTTTATGGCCCAAAAAATTATGAAATTTACAAAATCCTCTTTTCTTTTTTTGTTCTAAAGGAGGATTTTTTAATCCTGGAGGCACAATGATTTGTCCATCAGCAACTAACAAATCAAATATCTCATCACATTTTTTTATATCAAAAGTATAAGTTTTATTTGTGAACTTTACATTTTGGTTTTCTTCTATAGGATTTTTTTCGTTCGAAGGCTTGAGTAATTTACAAACATAAGGAGGCCCTGGTTTTAACTCAGCCACATTAACTTCGTTTTCGTCATAACTACTGTCTGAGTCAAACTCATCTGTTGCAACATATGCCACTTTTTCTTTCTTATGATATTTATTTGATCTTGCTTTTTCGGCTTTCAACCGTTCTACCTGGCAAACCCTATCGGCTAACTGCGCCATATCTCTCAAATACTGAGTGTCTAACTTTTTCCTAATGGAATAGTCTAAACCACCAGCGGCCATTTCGACTAACTCATGCTCTGGAACTTGTGTAAAACACCTAGCCTTTAATAATTTGAATCGATTTAAATAGTCATATATCGACTCAGACGTCTTTCGTCTTACACCTGCTAACTCTTTCAAACTAATCTTAGACTGTCCCATATAAAACTGTTCATGAAACAATCTTTCTAATTGGTTCCATGAAAACACTGATTGAGGTGGCAAAGTGTTAAACCAAGTGAAAGCACTCTTCGTTAAAGAACTGGGAAAGTATTTTAATTTTAAATTTTCATTATTGGCAAGATCACCCGCTTCTGTTTGAAACCTAGCAACGTGTTCGACTGTAGATTCGCCAATCTCGCCAGCAAACTTTGTAAACTTTGGGACTTTCCAACCCCTAGGTAACTCAGTTTGTCTAATATACTCCGACAGAGGAGATACAAAATTGGGTCTATGCAAACCCACATTTATGCCATTTTGGACTAAGATTTGCTCTACTACATTTGAAATGTTATTATGACCCATAAAATTATTTTGCTGAACATTTCTTAAGACTTGCTCTGCATCTTGATATCTTTGTACTACCCTAGGAATATTTTGTTCCAAATGTTCCTCTTTGTCTCGCTCTGTGGTTTGACGTTGAGTACCTAAACCATCCCCATTACCTGGTGTTTCGACTACCCTCACGTTCGACACTTGGGAAGTATGCCTGGGTTGGACCGGTGGTGTCCCAAAGAAATCTGCTATTCTAGACATTTGATTGGCTAACATTTCATAACTATGGTTTTTGTTATTTATCATGGGAGTGAATATAGTCCCAATCTGTTGAGTCAAAGCATTAACCATATCATGATTACTCTCATCCATCTGTTGTCTAATTGAAATCATGGAAGACGTATTTAACGTCGGTGATGGTGGTGGCAAATACCCTACTCCTGGAGTTCTCCCTCCTGGATTATAAGAAGTACATGTAGCCATCATATTTTCAGAATAGGTGGCAAGATTAGTATGTAATCCCATCATCATTGATGTAGGCATTCCATATTGGGGAAATACAGGTGGAGGAATTCCTCCTTGAAGTAATGTCTCGCCAACTAGAATGGCGAACGTACTGGCGACGATACAATGGTTGCCACTGTCCCAGTATTGTTAGAATTTCGTGTTGGCGACATAAGCACTGTATTTTGTGGTAACGTTCCAGTTGGAACCACATCTATGTTGTTTCTAGGTGGATCGACATTATTTGAAGTGTTTTTGTTCGACATTTCACTCAATTGCCTGCCACTTCTTAATCTCATACATACTTTCAATTTTATCAAAACAAATGAAAATATTTAGCACTAACGGGTCCCACCAGGTGTGTCAATTTGTTTACCCAGAAAAATGGTAAACAATCGCTAGTTTCCTTTTTAAAGGTTACTCTTGCGGAATCAACTAGAATATTCCAGACCAAAGTGCTAATTTATGATTTGTTGTAGACTATTGACTAATGTGGACACATTAAGATTAATGAATGATAGAAAAGTGGACAGCAAGTGACTTTTAAATGCAATAAACGCGGGATAAAACCCAATTAAATGCAATAAAGACAAACGAAATTAATGTAGAGAAAAAGAAGAACTAGTGAAAAGACTTTAACTGAAATAAATGCAAAGTAAAAGGTGATGAAGCGTAGTAAAAGGAAACAAAATGACATTAATGGAAAGGATGTAAATGATTGCATGAAAAGTAAATTGGTACACAGACATACATTTTCAGATTGCACTCGTTTCTCATTTTCAGTGTAGAGATTGAGTTTATCGTAAAGTGTAAAATTGTGGACCTCTAAGATGATTCTATTCTTCTGCTTAAATAGGCATTTCAAAATAACTGCTTCTGACGGTTGCTTAAACCACTGACGACACGTGTACAACCATGCATAAGATATTTATTAGAACTTCTCCACATGTCTCATAATATAAAACCACCAACAACTGTCACTTTTCTTCCCGCCCTTCGACTTCGACTACTCTTAGAAGCCAGAATTTTGACACTTGCATCTTCTAAGAGTAAATGCGCTGTGACTTGCTTCGACGGAGCCTTATTAGATTCTGCGTCGAACCTTCTTCGTCCAGGCTATCTTTTCGTCTCTTCCCACACTTTCTAAAAATATAGAGAAGTCGAAATCTTTGGTAACACAAATATGATATAATATACTAATACATAACAAATATATAAATTAGAATGGATTAGTTATATAATGTTTCTAAAATGATCTTGTGGCTTTGGATCGCAGAAGAATGTATACTTGTTGGGTTAAATAGTATATTCATCCAAGTCCCACATCGGATAGTAGGAAGAAAATAGAATTGAAGTAATAATATATATAGAGATAGTTAGTTAAAATTTTATAAACAACAGCAAAATGTAGTTTTTGGGTGTATTAGTGATTTAGGTAGTTGTGTTTCTAAAATTGAGGGTAAAATAGTTTGTTGAGAGGGTTTTCTATTTTTCCGTTCAAAAATAGTTTGTTGAGAGGGATTTCTATTTTTCCATCGAAAAGATACAAGTCAAGGTTGGTCGCAAGGGGTTTCACTCTGAAAGAAGGTGCCGACTTTAATGATCCATTTTCTCTTGTTGTGAAGCATAGGTCCATTCGAATGTTGCTTGCCACAGTGGCACAGTTTGATCTTGAACAGGAATAGATGGATGTGAAGACTGCGTTCTGAAGGGTATGTCGAAAAGGGGAAGGAAGATTATATGTGCAAGCTAAAGAGATCTTTATATGGACTGAAACAATCTCCTCGATAGTGGAATAGGAAATTCGACAGGTTCATGGCACGCATAAGTTTCATTAGAAGTCACCTCAAACATTGAGTTTACTTCAGATTTCTACCTGGTAATTCATTTGTTATTTTGTTGCTTTATGTGGATGATATTCTCATAGCAAACAACAATGTCGAAGATGTAAAGAGGGTGAAGGCTGAACTCGATAAGGAATTTGATATGAAGGATCTGGGAGATGCATCCAGGATTCTTGGAATTGACATTCAAAGAGATAGAAAGCAGTTGAAATTATGCTTATCTCAAGAGACATATCTACGGAAGATTCTCGAAAAGTTTGGTATGTTGAATTCAAAGCCTGTTGTGATTCCAACAAACCCTTAATTCAAGCTGAGTGTTGATCAGTGCCCCGGTACTGATGTCGAAAGAGCTTATATGAATGTTATTCCATATGCTAATATAGTAGGTTCTTTGATGTATGTTATGGTCTGTACTAGACCCGACACAGCATATGCAGTAAGTCTTGTAAGCAGGTACATGGCGAATCCTGGAAAAGTGTCACTGGCAAGCATTGAAGTGGATTTTAAGGTACATAAACGGGTCTCTGAATAAGGTCCTAATTTATGGGGGAGCCTTGGGTGAATATAGTAAAGCAGTAATCGAAAGATATGTCGACTCTTATTATGCAGGTTGTATGGATTCCATAAAATCTATTTCTGGATATGTTTTCACTATGTTTGGCACTGCAATTAGTTGGAAAGCAATACTTCTTAAGGTTGTTGCTTTATCAAACACTAAGTCGGTGTATATTGCTCTCACTGGAGCTGTTAAAGAAGCATTGTGGCTTGATGGTTTTGCGAAGGAGCTGAAACTTCAAGGTCGAGGTATCATTGTTAAATGTGATAGTTAAAGTGCAATACACATGTTGAAGAAATCAGCATATCATGAGCGAACTAAGCACATCAGGTTGCATTTTGTCAGAGGAGTAATCGAGCGTGGAGAAGTCCAAATGCTGAAGGTTTTGACAGATCACAATGCTGCTGATATGATCACCAAGACATTGCCGAGTTGCAAGTTTTTCCGCTGTATGCAGTTGATAAAGCTGCATGAAGAAAGCTAGTTTGTTCCTTGATGTTATAGAGTTTGTTCCAAGGTGAAGATTTGTGAGAATTGGATCGAACTCTAGTGTGTCGAAGGGTAGCTTATGGTTCGACAGAGACTGTGTCGAAGACCTACATACTGTAGTCGAAGTGAGTTCTAGTATGTGGGTGTTGAAATGTTAGGGTTGTTAGTATTTTGAATTGGGTCTGTTTGTTATGTCCAATTGTTTAAGTTAACTTGTACTCTAAGTTGGCTTGTAATGGGTATTTGTGAAAAGGCCCGTTAGTTTAGTATGTTAGGTTTTATTATAAATAGCATACTAGTCTCTCATCATTGCAGACTGCAAATCCTAATTTAGGGTGAGAGGGTTATTTGTTATCTACTATCTACCCATTAATAAGAGATTGCCCAAACTGTCTATTTTGCCCTTTTCTTATAATTTCTTTACCCATACAAAAGGTTATTCATGTAATTAACAAAATAAAAAATAGCACATGCCAAATGTTGTGTTCTCATTGGTCAGTTATTTCAATTGTTGTACTTGCATAACCCATTTCACTCCAACCTCTTCGACACCATTTTCATCTGTCACTACATTTTCATTCTCTCTCTTCCATTTTCTCTCGTCTCCCCTCTCTTCTCCATTAAACCCTAGCCGCCGTCGGCCCTTTCTCCGGCCACCACCACCTTAATGAAAATATTAAGCCCATTTTCATATTCCCCATCTCACGGGTGTCACAAGGAAGCAGTTGGATTCTTATTTCGAGCGATCTCGCCGTTGACCGTCGCCTCTCCTTCTCTGATACTCTCAAAACAACCGCATCAATGGCAAAGCAGATCCACGAGATCAAGGAATTTCTTTTGACGGCGCGTAGAAAGGATGCGAGATCTGTGAAAATCAAGAGGAATAAGGATGTGGTACTAAAGTTAAAGATTCATTGCTCGAAGTATTTGTACACGCTGTGTGTGTTTAATACTAATAAGGCTGATAAGTTGAGGCAATCTCTTCCTCCCAGTTTGACTGTTCAAGATCTGTAGATTGAGTTCAATTTATCGGTTCTGTTTTATATTTGTTTGAATTTTTTTTCCAGTCTCTGGAATCCCACGAAATATATTCCATTTTATGGTGGGCTCTGAGCATCATGATTACCATCATTATGTTGGAGGACAAAGCCAAAGTAATTTTGCATCAATTTTCACTTATTGCGATTACATCTATGGTACTGACAAGGTTATATCATGATTTTGGAATTCTTCTGCTCTACATATATATCTTCTTATTTTTCTTGAAGGATTGCATATGCATATCGGTTTAGTGTGTTTTAAATTTGAAAGATGATGTCAGAAATCATTTAGAAGCAAAAGTTTTTGTTTTTATTATCTTATGTGATCATTTTCATTGATTTGTTGAGGATGAGTCTTTTGAATTTAAAGTTATTTATTCTTTATGTAATATACTTGAGTTTCTTAATCTGCTGCTTATAGTTTTGTTTGTGAAATCTTCGAATTGAATTATGAATTACTTGGGACACTACTGTTTGATTATCAGTCTTGGACTTACTGACTTTCCCATTAACATTTATTCAGCCAAAGCCTCGGGTTGATTACACTCTGAAGGAAGTTTGTGGAAGTTTGCCGGCACTTCCTAGAATTTCATATATGATTGATGTAGGTTCTAATCTGTAAGTTGGCCTCTTTTGAACTAATACTCATTTTTTTACTAATACTCATAATCCACACTAAGATTTACCCATCATTTAATAGGATACTATGAACTCAATTGTTACTGATATGCTCCAATGGCCTCAAAGGATTGTTGTGCCACTTGGTGGTATTCTTGTGAAAACTAGGTAATGTGAATTTTAATTTGTCTTAGTTATATATCTTCTTGAATCCAGATCAAAACATATCTAAGTTTTTGAAGTTGTTCCAAAGGCCTCATAGGATTGTTGTTCCATTTTTTGTCACTAACTTGCAGATCTACGATTGTTAGAGACATGGACATGAGTTTACTTATTTCATGTTACTAAAAGTTTGTTAATTTATTTTTGTTATTTTGTAGGTTGTAAAAGTTTCATATCTGCTGAACTATTTACAGGTTCAATGGCAGAACCCTTTAGGTAGTTTAAGTTTTGTGATATTTCGAGAACTTTATTATACACACAGAAGCGGCTTATATGGATTGATTTTTGTTTTTCTTAATCTTCTGCTTTTCTAATACACTCATTTATTTGTGTTCAATGCATTAATCCCTTAACTTTTCAACATTGCTTTGTTGGTTCTAGAAGTTGTTCTCGCCATTTGGAGCACAACAAACAAACATAATCGTTACAAAAGGTTATGGCTTTTCCTTGCACCCGAAGTTCCTCTGTTAATATATAATAATTTATAAAAAAACAATTTACACTTCTGTTGTTCATGTCTTTATTTAAACATATTCTGCAGGTGTTTATTGTGGCTTTTCCTTATATCTCAAACACATTCACTTATATCTCAATATGATTGAATATAACAATATAATTTTTTAAAACTTATGTTTTATACTTTACTCTTTCTTCTCATTATATGGGTTATTAACATTTCTGTAGTGTCCAAGGGTTGTTTTATACTTTACTCTTTCTTCTTACTATATGGTTTTTTAACATTTTTGCATTGTCCAAAGAAATATATTAAAGCAATTCGTTGAATATAAAGTTTCCATTGGATAACTTGGATGCTAAAGCAATTCATTTTTAGAATCATACTGTAGGAATATGAAGTATATTAAAGCAATTCGTTGAATATGAAATATGAATAATTTTTTAGTTTGGTTTGTATTAAATGACAATTGCTGCAAAACCGATGTTTAACATTTTGGTGAAACTCTGCGCATTGTACAGTTCTTTATCAACTTGCATTAACTTGATGTGCTTTCTTACTGATGCAGAAGTTCCTACTTGCACCTACTAACTTAAGGTCTTCACAAAAGCTGCTTTTCAAATAGATATTATCCGATTAAATTAGATGAGTTGGTAGTTGTGTAACATCACTTTTAACCACTAGGAAGATCTTGGTCCCCGTCCCTGTAACATCACTTTTAACCATAGAAAACAACTACTTAATTTATTAACTGGTTTGCAAAATTTCTACCTTTTAACTGTGCATTTTATTTAGATATCAATATAGGCACCACACATTGTTTAACTTGCAAAATTTATACCTTTTAAATGTGCACTTTATATAGATATTAATATAGGTACCAGTTTAACTTCTTGAAATTTTGGGAGGGCAGAGAAAAAAGGCTGCACTGCACCGCAGGTACCAGTTTAACTTCAATTCAGTGTTAGGATATCTAAATTAATTGTTTAGGTAAACATAAAAAAATGTAGCAATGGCATTTGCTGTCATATCAAACTTTTTTAAATTTAAGTTGAAGCTATTAAAAGAATATTATATCATATCAATTGCATGTATTTTTTTTTTAAAAAAAATTTTAATAACATTAAAAATCTATTTATCTCACGGGTCACTAACAAGATAATATTTATTTTAGTTTAATCAATCATTATTTTAATTTAAGAAACAAAACGAGTAAAACTCCGTTAAAAAAAATAAATTATTTAATCTCTAACAAGACAATATTTATTTTAGTTTAATCAATCTAATTGTAATCAATCAATCATTATTTTTCTATATGATTACTCTTTATTTTTTTTAAAAATAAATCATTTCAAATTTTATATTTGTATTTGATATTATCTAAGTGTTATAACATTAAAACACATTTATGTGTTATCACATTAACAAATATTTTGTTTTTTTATTTTATGACTATTATTTAAAGATTCTAAATTACGACATATTTTTAGTTATTTACACTATGATAATTCTATTACCGGTGCGGGAGCACGGGTCTCATACTAGTTCTTGTAACTTGTAATCTTGTTTTAAGGAGAAAGGAAAGAATAGAAGTTATAACCAATCCTTATTGTGTTCTTCTTATTTTACTATCTCTTCTAC
Organism: Vicia villosa; assembly: GCF_029867415.1. NCBI lineage: Eukaryota > Viridiplantae > Streptophyta > Magnoliopsida > Fabales > Fabaceae > Vicia > Vicia villosa. The sequence continues at coordinate 473,619 of NW_026705619.1, read as the reverse complement.
CCTTGTGTGTTTCTTGATCAAAAAGAAATTGTTTATACTTTGTTTACGGTATCGATTTTCACAACAGTTTACAACTAGATCTCTTGAGATGTGGAAAGAGTTGTCGGCTTTTGATGGATAAACTATCTTCGTCCTGGCATCAAGCGTGGTCCATTTACTAATGAAGAAGAAACTACTATTATGCAACTTCATGCCATGCTTGGCAACAGGTACCTCACTGCTCCATTTCTTCATTTTGTTCAACATTCACATATATACAAGATATCATCTCATCTTGTTCCTAAAGCTTCACTCCACTCATAAGCTTCCTAGTAAATGTGTTGCAACATGGTTGTTGCATTGATCTCTACTTGTGATATTGCATTCACTTGTCATGTAACTGGAAACTATGCAATAATTTAGGTAGGCTGCTATAGCATCCCAGCTACCAGGAAGAACAAACAACGAAATTAAGAACTACTGCAGCACACATCTAAAGAAGCGCGTCCTTCGGTCACTAGGGGAAGACATCCCTGTCTTATTCCTGATAGTAATGTCCAGTCGAATGCTCCTTCTATGCGCCACATGGTTCAATGGGAAAGTGCGAGGGTTGAGGCAGAGGCAAGGTTGTCAATTGAATCCACATTGCACTATTCAGGCTCTCCATCGAAAACAACATGTTCAGATTACTTTCTTAAACTTTGGAATTCTGATGTGGGTCAGTCGTTTCGGAAGATCAAGGGAAAGGAAGAACTGGTGTCCCAAAGTCTAGTCTCACAAGCATCGGCTTCATCACTATCATCGACAACGTTAGACGAGTCATGTTCTGATGTCTCGTCTCAGGTGAAAAACACTCAAAGGCATAAACTAAGCCTTAAAGTGTCAACAACACCAAAGCTTGAAATTGACAACATGAATCAAGAACAAAACAGGCCTCGCGAACAAACAAATAGCTATAAACCAAAGCTTGGCGACAATAGAGCTGGTTCAGATTCAGGAAATTATGAATTTCTTGATACTTCTGATTCTGCACTAAAGCACCTATTACATATGCCTGATGATATATAATTCTTGGGACACACTGACAATTTCCTGAATCTCCTTGATGGTAGATATGACTAAGATTACTCTCCTCCATATATAATTATATATGATAGAATAGTTAGTTATCTTTGCCTTTTATGTTATCAACTTTGACATATGATAGAATAGTTAGTTATCTTTGACTTTTATGTTATCAACTTTGATATATGATAGAATAGTTAGTCATCTTTGCCTTTTATGTTAACTTCATTTTTGTAAATGCATCACCAAGGCAAAATACTCAAATGTGTACTTTGGTAACATGGATTTGAATTTGAAGTTACAGAACTGAATTAGTTGTCTAAAGCTAAAAAAATCTTATATTGCACAAGTTGAAGAAGAATTAAATTATTTTTATTCCAAAGTAATGGATATATACAAGCCAATATATATCACTATGCACACAGAATAAATTAACATAGACTAAAAAAGACACCAAACCACACATGAAGAAAGTATATATGAATAAAACAACACATAATTTTTTTATCAGGCTTGAGGATTCTAGCATTAGAATAAACCAAAGAGTTTCTTTGGAGCTGTTCATGTTGCCCTGTATTTTGCAGCCACCTCTTCTGCTTTGAGTAACTCTTCTCCTTTCGTGGCCTCAATCACTGCCCTCTTTTCTTCAGCTTTCTTGTGAAGTAATGCTATTTTGTTCTTCATTTTCTCTGCATATTCTCCCTTTTTCCCCTCTAGTTGTTCCTATTCACAGTGAAAAGTTTAAGTTATTTGTTTTTCCATAGCTTAAAGTTAAATTTATGTTATTATTGCTTGTAAAAATAAGTTGTTACCTCAAGTTTTCTCAATTCAGCTTCTGGTGCAGCTTTCTTGTTGTTCTCCCATGCTGTAATGGTTGAAAGTTTTCTCTGAGCCCTGTTATACAAGTTTGTTGACTAACTTAAAAAATAAGTCATTAACTGATAAAATAACATGAACATTTGATGTTAATAACCTAACATGGTAAAACAAATAGCTGATACCTATTTGAAATGAAATGTAATGAATTTCTAGGCAATTGAATATTTTTTTAGAAGGTTAGCTATTGCAATGACTTAAGAATGTTTGGATTAACTTTTTCAGTTTATTCACTGGCATAAGTTACTCATTAGACATGTTCGTAATCTGTTTTCAACTTATTTTGCTTAAGTTCTTCAACAAGCTTTTTCATGTTTTATGCAAAACTTCTTTTTCCCCATCAGCATTACTTCCTTATTAGTTATGGAGACTCAATGGATGGTCCTAACAATTTACTAAAACTAAAAAAAAAACACTTCAATTATGAAAAAAGCAATAGACAGTACAAGCTCTTACTTGTTCTGTGCTTTAGAGTTAGACTTTGCACTTTCTTCCCATGCTTTGACTACTGACAGCCTATTTTATAAATATTAAATTGTATTGGACCATAATGAAATAGTCAGGGGCGGAGCCAAGGCCTAGCTAGCCCGGGCAGGCGCCCGGGCTCAACCCCTATTTTCTTTGTACTCCCCCCAATTTAATAGTCGATTCTTAGACAAAATTAGGGGCAAAATTAGTAAAAATAGGGTTTGAAAATTAAACAGATGAATAATCAATGGTGTAAAGTTTTTTCCCAGGCTGTCTAAAATTTCTGGCTCCGCCACTGGAAATACTATAATATAGTTTGATTGGTAACCTCGATCCACTCGTTTCAAACCATGTGATACACAGAGAGGATTTAAAGGAGAATCAGTGATATGATACACGTGTTTAACATTGATGCATATTCACCATGTTTTGCTACATCCTTAGTGATGAGTCATACACCACTCTCCTTCATTGATGAGTTATCGACCATACTTTCGAATAGAACAGAGTCTTGTGACTTGTAGCCAAGATTAAAACTTCAAGACTATGTTTGTTTCATTAGGTTATAAATGACTATACATAAATATCTTGCAAACTAGGTCGTCACTAGTGTTGTACTCACACCAACTATAGTTGACACCCATTGTGGGGTACGAAAAAAGTTCATGAACCACACCCTTTCAAGAGCTTTTGATTAATCTACTCGCATTTCACAATGGTTGCCACAAGGATTTCATCCAGTAAAGGTGACCAAGAGTCTAGAGCGGAAATGCAAGTTGATGTAGAAGATCTAAGTATCCATAACTAAACATGCAAACAAGGGTTTAGAACATTTAGAAGCAACAATAATAGGACAATGATCGACATGAGGACATAGAGGTTCTGGACCCCAAACCCCTCGCTGTGGAGATCAGGGACACCCTAGTCCCAGAAAACTTTAAGCCATCCCTTCTAGTGATGTTTGATGGAAAATGGGTCTTCAAGAGAACATTATTGTTTTCCATACATATATGGTGATCATAGATGCATGGGAATCTCTCAAGTGCAAACTTTTCTTCAAACCCTTGAAATTGGTGCCTTTACACGGGTACATGAATCTTCACAGGTTCTGTATAATCAATTATCAAAACTTGTCCAAGAAATTGTTCCACTAGTTCTTAACGACCAAGCACCGCAAGGTGTACACTATAAGTATTTTTAACGTGTGTCATTAGAGTCATTTTTTGTTCTTGTGCGAATATCTGACGTGTTTCAACAAGCCCACCATCACTGTGATAAACCCTAACCAGGAGATGTTTGTGGGGACCTTTTAGAATGGACTCAAAGTCATACATTTCAACGAGTCCCTCACTCAAACACATGCATAGAAGATGGAAGAAATAATGGCAAAGGAGAAATGTTTCGTAAAGGAAGAGGAATGGAATTTCGAGAAAAGATCTATAATTGCGAAGGAACACGTCAATATAGGAAAAATGTAGAGAATTACCCTCAAACAATTAGGTTCAACGGGCTCTTCAAACCTCCTAGAAAACCCGTGGATAATTACACCCCGTTAAACACCAGGTGAAAACAAATATGCCAAGAGGTTTTCATACCAAGGACATTCCCGGACCTTAATCCCTAAATGGGAGGTGATGGTAAACAAACCCAACAAGTAGTGAAAATACCATAATGTTACAGATCATTATACATATGATTTTCATCAGCTGAAGAAGGAAATATAGTGCCTTGTCTAGAGGGTATCTAAAAATATATGTTTAGGGCACGTTATATAGCTCTAAATGGAGATCACAATCTTGTGTCTATAATAGACCTATAAGTCCCCAACTAAGAAAGAAAAAGAAGTAGAAGAAAGAAGTAGATGAAAACCTATTCACCATGGAATCAACACTATTATTAAAGGTTTCATCGAGAGGGGGAAAGTCAATCTTCTCATGTAAGAGGCATGCTCACCAGGTCATGCACTTCTTTGATTCACCATCAAAGTCTCACCTAACTTCTGCATCCAGTGTCAGTTTCTCCTATGGGGACATTGCTATGATTCAATTCCATGAAGACGACCTCATGGTTACCAGTGTACAAATTTTTTAATTAAGATGTCAAGCGACTACTTGTAACACCCCAAATCTACCCAACATTCATAATACCAATCAGAGTGCAGAAATTCCAAACAGACATGAGGTATTACATTACAGCATTGAAACAATCACATAAAAGCTCATTATAATAGATACATAACACATGTGAACAGGGAGAACTCATAACAATTAATAGTCTTCAAAACCAAATCAACTTTAATAAACAATGCAGCGGAAAACACATCTTAATAAGCTTCAAATGATAGCATCTTTGTTTATCTTGAAAGCAACAAGAAATAAACTTCTTCGGAAACAACTCATAATTCAACTTAATCATAACAAAACAAAATAAGCGTCAATCCCCCCGAGTGCTACGTATCAGAGCAAAAGACACCAACTCGAGCTACTAACGATAACGGCTACTCATCTTCGTTACCTGCACGTTACCAACAAAGGGTAACATTCAAACAGAAGGGGTGAGATATCAAACAGTATAAAGGAACGTATGAAAATACTTATAACAAAAATAAGATCATACACAATTCACCACTTCTCAACATAATGCAACTTTCATCACAACAACAATGTTATCAACCAATCATAACAACAAATATAATTTCACAACTATGTCATCAACACAGTATAACATTCACTTCATAATCACAACTCAATATGCAACTCAATATGCGACTCAATACTATGTATATGCATGTGATACCAACCGCCAATACATGCCATTATGTTGAGCATTGGCTCCATCTCAAAAAATCGCCAATATAGGCCATCGTGGTTGCCATTTTCAGGCTATCGTCGTTACCATTTTCAGGCTATACCAAACTATACAATGGATGTGACTCAATAATGCGACATCCACAAAACACAACATTCACAACACGTCACAACATTGGCTAAACAACCTAAACTCAATGCCAAGATTCAATGGCAACAACAATATCATTACTATTATAGTAATTCATCACTTCTCAATCACGTCTTTAGTATATACCAACATACAACAATACTCACTTCACAATACATCACGATATCACAAAAATACAACTCAAGAAAAGTTATCAAAGATCATTTCAAATCAATTTCATTAGATAGGAATTAATTTCTTCTTTATGGAGGTTCAAACGGTGCGTAAAAAAGAGTTACGAATCAAAAGATACAACAAGTAGAAGTTTCAAAAAGTTTTTGACAGCAAATTTCGCTTAGCGGGCCACAAGCGCGCTAACTAAAACTAAAAACAGTAGTGAATCATATTCACAGCTCTGCTTAGTGGACCAATCCCGCTTAGCGGTGTAATACGGTGAACTGACTTTTAAGAAATGTCGCGGTAAGCAAGAGTCGCCACCGACTTTTATTTTATCCAATTTTAGGAAAGGCTAAAAGAACAGAAAAAGACCTTTTAAAAAAATTTGAGTTCGGGGGGTAAATTATACAAAGGGAAGGTGTAAAGCACCCTTTGCATCCATGGTTATCCATGGGCTCTTAATTGCTTAGCTCACTTTGTTTTCAAAATATTTGAATTGTTTGAAAAAGTGGGCTGTGAATAGAAATTTGAATAAGAACTTTAGCTTGTAAATAAGCGTAGTCTTTTTGAAAAGTTTCTTTGAAAAGAAGTGGGAAAAGATTTTGAACTTGAATTTGAATTTGAAAAAGAGCAAGCAATTAATAGCAACTACCCTAAGTTTAGAAATTTGTTCTTTTAGCTTTTCAGGGCGAAAGGGTCTATCCATACCATGAGAGGGCAGGAAGTCTTTCAATTGGATGTTAAGGGTCATCGAGATATCGTTCGCCATAAGACTTTCCCTTGCCATAAAGAGGGCAGGTAGTCTAAGGGAAGGATGTAATAGTCATTCTGTTTAGGCATCATGCGAGGATACCTTAGCAATTGGGACAATCATCATGTTTTACCGAGGCAACATCGAGGGACTAGATGATTTTTAATCTCTATAGGCAACCTTGCTTTAGGTATCCTCGGAATCGAGGGACTTGACTATTTAGTACAATTAGAGGCAACAGGTAACAATAAGGCAACAGTATAAGACAACAAGAGGGATTACCCTAAAGGTGCGTGGGTGCAACAATCACGTGATTCAATTCAATTATTTATCTTGTAATTAGTTATCCTAATTCGATTCAATGCTTGCACTCCCTAAGATTACTAACCACGCAGTTTAAAAATTGCAGAAATTAAAGGCATGAATTAAAACCTACGCTATTACAATAAACACCTGCGGGGATGGGGGAAATTAAAAGCAGAAAATAAGAGGGGATCAATAATTTGTATAAATATCCTTGAATGTCTTGATTTCCTCGAATCCTTGATCCGCTCTGATCAGCTTTTTTGATTGGTGGCGCGTGGCTGAATGATCTTGGTTAACCCTAAAAGTTGGGCACAAAGAAAAGAAAGGTTAATGTATTAGGGTTCTCAACAATTGTAATGTAACATATCAAAAGTTAAAATTGTAATAATTTAGGCAAACAGATAAACAGACAAAAATGACATAGATAAAAAAAACCTTCAAACCCTAATCATAAACCTATGAGGTTTATTTAAGAAAACTTATTATGACCCAAAAGGTTTATGAGGCTTAAAAACTATGTTAATGGATAATACCTACCTGATGATTCTAGGATTACCTAAGGTTTTGTTAAAAAAACGAGGTTAAACTATCCTAAAATTAATTTAAAATTATCAAACCTAAAATTAATATTATTAAAAGAATCTAAAATTAATTAATTAAAATTACTGACCCTAATATCAATCTAATTATCTAACCTAAATATTATAATTTTAATTATTAAAATTAACCAATCCTAAATATTACAATTAACTAATAAAAAATAAAATTAAAACTAAATTTTAATTAATGGGGTTGCTAATTAGTTAAGGGATTAGTTTGGTTTTAAAGAAAACAAAACAAAACAAAAAAAAAAAAAGAAACAGCAATACAATAGAATGAAAAGGCTAAAAAAAGAGAATAAGAATGTATCTGGGCGTTGGATCCTGTGAGGTTGGCCTTTGAGGTTCCATGGTGGATTGGCAGCCTCTGGAGCATGGATCTGATCTTGGACTGAATCTGATGGCTAGACTCGGAAGGCACACCATAACCCCATACGCATGCTGCACGTAGGATCTGCGTAGCAACGTTTAGAAAAAATAATGTGTGGCACGCAAGGGTCGAACCCCTGACCTTGTGCACCTTAACTTGGACGCACTGACTCTCCACCAGGCCACTTGATCTTCGCTGCGGATTCAGTCATGGGAATTGCTGCAGAATTTCCCACGGATTTTCCTTTGCTTCTTCTTCTCCCATGGCAACAGCTTAGATCCTGTGAAAATCAAAGGAAAGAGAGAAAACCACAAGCCCAGTTCACTTAATTAGGACATCCTAAATCTAATGGTGCTAATATTTTAGCTTGAAACGGCCTAAACCATGAAGAACGAAGGTCTCCAACTTCCACGCCCTAACAATGGTGATTGCTCATCTCCACACTAAAGCTTCGAAACAACGGATCCTTACCACCCTAAACACTAGCACAAGCACATTAGAAGCAACAAAACTCATGGAAATGCGTTAGATAACAAAATTCGATAATCAAGACTTTGAATAAATATGAATGACATGCAACATGGTGTTTACGTGATTTGTTGATGCTGTACCAATCCTTACTTACTCAGAATTTCCTCAGGGAAAAGAATATAGCCTTGGTTCGACTTGAAAGTAGCTGTACAGAGAAATTTTATTTGCCCTAGCTTTATGAAACTTTTGCTACCTTGAACCCTAGTCCCTTGCTCTCTCTTTTCGTCCTCATGGTCTGCAGATGTTATGCTTATATATAGAGGAATAATTAGGGTTAATAACTTGGAGAAAAATCATGTGATTGGTGATTTGCAAATTTGAAGAAATTTGATTGAAAATTTTATGTAAATCTTTCTATCTTTGGTTCCAATCAAATCTCTTTTTCCTCCATGAAATTTCTTTGATTTAACTCAAAATATCTCTCAATATTTGATAAAAAAGTATCCTCATTCAAATCTTTGCTTATTTGCTTTATTCTATTCAATTTAAATTGAATTTAAATAATTAAATTCAAAATAAAAATAAATAAGAATAATAAAAATGACCCCAAAGGCCTATGGGTCGTGAATGACCTATGGATCAAGTTTGGAATCAAGGATTTGGGCCCATTTAATTAAAAACTCAAAATTCACCACTTTGGCCTTCATGTATTTTCATCAAAATTGCTCAACTTTAGAAGGTCATAACTCTCTCAAAAATTATCATATGGAGGTGTTATAGGACTTTTTGAAAAGCCCAAGATGTCTTCTACAAGCCACTTTGGAACATATTTTGCATTTGGAGATTTTATCTTGATGATATGGCTCCTGACAAAAAATAGCTTTTTGCGATCTTCTAGAAGGACCTGTAATGCATTGGCTCATATCTCTTATGCGGAAGCATTTCTTGACCTTGGGCCAAACATCAAAGTTGTAGAGACTCAAATTTCCTTGAGAATGAGCTTTGGTTGAGGAATTTGTGAGAAAGTATGAGAGAGTTATGGCTGGTCAAAGTTCAGTTGACTTTTATCTAGAAACCCTAATTTAGCAACTTTGTACTTTTGTGGATTTTTTACCTTTTTTTGATGAATCATGATCAACTCTTGATCAAATGATGAATTACACAAAAAATCAGGAACTTTGACTATGATTTGACCATAGTTTGACTTTTAGGTCAACCAGTCGATTATTGATTATTTGGGTCATTGAATGAGAAATCTTTTGAATCAGGGCTTGAAACTTGGCATGAGGGTACTTTGAATCATTTGAGAGATCATGGAATCCACTTGAGGTGTCAGAAGTTCAAATTCCTTGATTAAATCAGAAACCCTAATTTAGAGGTTGTTGTATAGGAGAGAGACTGCATGCTTCCTTCTTGTGTATCTTTGAGCATTTGAAAGTCAGATGGACTGAAATATGAATAAATATGTTGGGAAAATTTTGGGGTATGACAAGCGGACTCGTGAATTTCAGAATTTGTTTCCAGACTTCGCTTAGCAGACCAGATCCCACTTAGCGGACTAACGATAATGCAGAAAAATAACAACAACCTCAATTCTGTGAAAAGGCTATCACACACCTCAAAGTCACTTCCATACAGCAATTAACAACATATAGAACCAGTATTTAACATCTAACATCAACAACCTATATCAAAAACATGTTTAGAACACAAATTTCATGAAATCTAGCATGAACCCTAACAATTCCCAATTGAAATTCTCACACAAACATGGATACTAAGCATATAATCAAACCCCACCATAACCTATCATCATATAATTCCTTATCATGAAAGAATCTCACCCTTACCTTGGTTTGGATTGAAGACAACTCTAGCTTCAATTGGGTTTTGCCCTAGCTTCTAATTTTCTATTTTCCAAATTCTCTTGTTTTGTTAATCTTACTAACTTATTATTACTAATAGGCTCTAATTAACACCTCCCACTTACCAACTCTAATTCTAAGTTAGGCCCAACAACACTAATCTCACTAAATCATGTTATTTCTACTAATTCCCAATAAAATAACATAAAACCAATTAATCACCTAACTACCAAACAAATCACACGATACATAATAAAATAAATAATTAAAATAAAAACGGGCGTTACAACTCTCCCCCACTTAGAATATTTCCGTCCTTGAAATTTTACCTCATTCAAATAACTCGGGATAAGACTCCCGCATCTTGCTTTCCGACTCCCATGTCATACTCTCTCTAACAGCTCCCGACCAGACTACTTTCACCAAATCAATCTCCTTGCCTCTAAGCATCTTCGTTTCATGATCCTCGATTCGCACCGGCATAGTCTCCGCCATGAAATTATCCCGTACTTGCACATCATCCATATGAATCACAAGGGACGGATCAGAAATATACTTCTCGAGTTGCGACACATGAAACACATCATGTAAATTCGAAAGATTCGGAGGTAATGCCATCCTATACGCCACATTTCCAACTTTTTCCGAAATCTGATACGGACCAATAAAATGAGGAGTGATTTTCTTAGATTTCAACGTTCTCCCCACACCGGTCACTGGCGTGACTCTCAAAAATACATGATCACCCGCCTGAAATTCCAAATCTTTCCTCCACTTATCATGGTAACTTTTCTGCATACTTTGAAAATTTTTCATCTTCTCTCGAATCAACTTCACTTTCTCAATAGTCTCTTGAACAATTTCCGGTCCAAGTACTACACTTTCTCCAGATTCATGCCAACACAAAGGGGTCCTACATCTCTGAAATTCTGGTATGACAGAATCCGAATGTCATGTATGATGTCGTGACATCTGGTCTGTTATAAAACTGCACAAGTAGGATATTATGATCTTCAGTTTTAATACTAGCATGATGGAATACCATAAGGATATTGGGACCATCTAAACATAATGATAGCACAGAAATTACAATTAGGTTTTGATCTGGGTTGATTTACTGAAAGCACGAGCTTTGAAAGAATTCCCTGATGTTATAACCGATGTTACAACATCTTATACTAGATAAATAAATCAGTGCAGAAAATAGATAACACAAAGAATTGTTAACCTAGTTCAGTTAAACCAACCTACTCTGGGGGCTACCAAGCCAGGGATAAATCTACTATGATAGTATCAATTCAAAGCTAAACTCCCTCGTTTATAACTTCTCACTTAATCACTACCCAAGTTAGATTTCTATCTAAGACTCACCTACATATGAGGCCCCCCTCAATCCCTTCAATCACAACCAATGATAACAAACAGAAGATAATAAGAACATAGTGAAGTCACACTTCAAACAAACCTTGATCTTGCTTACCAGCTTCGATCAAGAGACACATATCACTCAACTCTCACCTACAGGTTTAGAGTGAGAACAATACTTCTCTTCCCTACAGGTTTAGAGAAGAACATGGCAGCCATCCCACAGCTCGGGTAATCTACCTTAACAAACCCTAATGTTTACATCTTTTCAATACTCGGCTTGCTTAACAAACTAGGTTACAAAGCTTCCTATTTATAACATATTCCCAACTGGACTTGGGCCTTCAATCACAACTTTATTTGCTGTTACAAATCATCTAAAAGAAAGGTCTTTAAATCATAAGTTTCCTAAATTGTCTCCATAATTGGAAACTACATAATCTTCAATATTTTGACTTGATTCTCTTGACCTTTAAAACTGCGCCACATATGATTGTACAATATTCCATAGATTATTCTGCATATGTTTATTACATATGGAATCTTCATCTTTCAGCTTAGCAGGCGCGATGTCACGGTTCATATCTTAACATTCCATAGAACATCTTGCTGTTGTACCTGTTTTGTTCATATTTATATTTGCAAGTTCTATACATCCTATTACATATTGCTGCTACTATATTTTAGCCAAACATAAATGCCAATCACACAGATCAAGGCATTAACAATCTCTCCCTTTGGCTTATTTTGGCTAAAACTATACATCTTGGCATTAAAAATTACACATAATTAGCAGCAACAGATAAACTAAACAGAAAAACAACTTAAGAACATAGAACCATCATTAAAATAATGAAGCCCCGTTTAATGTTTTTAATGTTTGACAGAGACTCCAGAAATCCTCCAAGTCTTCATAACATCTTATAACCACATCATAACATCTTCAATCCATACTGTCTTTAAATAATCCTTTGTTTCTTTTGATAGTAGTGGACTTTAGAATACCTTCGGATATTTCTCCCCCTTTTTAGCCACAATATGACAAAGAAGACATCGATGTCATAACATGCAACTTGACATTTGCATTTACTCCCTCTGTGAAGTACACACATTATGGTGTACATGAGGAAGAAGATAGGGGATAGGTTCCTCATCAAAGAGACCAGTTCTTATCACTGAGGACCAATGGTGGAATAAGAGTACTCTTATACACTTGTTGAGGAGCATAAGAGAAAACTCAAGTTCAGCACGTCCACCATTTCTTGTAACTCATAACACAAATTACAATTGTGTTCATAACTTAGATCACAAATAACAACTACACCAGTTCCTTCAAAAGGCATGACAATGCATAGGGATGAACACTTTTTGGTGACCTCACACAATAATTCATGACAGAATTTAACAGCATCCCTAACCCATATTTCTCTTTCGATTTAGCACTTGGCATAGCACCCCATCACAATACCAAACCCAGACACAACTTATTTGAATGCAAACAAAAAACATACTGAGAGAAATTGATGTATGTTGAATGTTGTGACTTAAGAGAAGAATTAACACCTATATATAGCCACTTGAATTCATAGAAATTAACGATGGTCATGGTTTTGGTCTTTGGTTAAATGCGTTTTAAGGAAACATCTCTAAAAGCAATTAATCTTCCCAATGCGGTTTTTGACTGTTTCTTCTGGAAAGAGTTATCTTTAAATCCAACGCACGCATAGTCATCATTTAAACTTTACACCATCCACTGATGTGTATAGATAATATCCAAGCAAATTTCCTTGTTAGGCTCAGTAGATACTATGTCCTTAAACATGTCATAACATTTTGTCAGACATTGCCACCTTTTCACTCTTCATGTGTAACATCCATAATTTTCCTTAATTTAATTTAATTGGGATTTAAATTATTTTATTGGAATTATTTGGCATTTCTCTAAAAATTATGGAAAATAATAGAATTGGGCCGATGTAGTGTTAGTAAAAGGAGGGGTGTTAGTCACAAGGCCTTTTACTAAATTGTATTATTTTTCATAAAAGAAGGAAAAGGAGGAAATTAGAGAAAGAACGTGAAAAGAGCAGAAAAGGAGAATAGAGGAAGAACGTGAAAGTGCTGAAGCAGAGAAAGAGGAAGAGTTCAAGAATTTGGCTAAGGTAAGGGGGGACTTATCTGATTATCATCTATTATCGGGTTAGGGGTTGATAATACTGAATAGATGTGGAATTTGGGTCGATTGAGTCATATGATAGGTTTAGGGATTGAGTCAAATTGTGTGATGTTTGATCCTATAATTGAATCCATGATATCTAGGTTGTTATGAACTTAATTGATGTGTAATTGATGTATTATGAGGTGTTTTTCGTGTTGTTTGTGCATTCTTTTTTCCCTAGGTTCGTACTGGTATGAATTGGGTGAGTTTAGAATGTGTAGAATGTTGTTTTCTGCAGGTTGGGGTTTCTGAAATCGCCGGTTCGCGCCGCGTGCATAGGGTTGGCGCCGCGAACAGGTGGGCAGAATGCCAGGAATTTGTGATACGCACAGGTCGCGCCGCGTACCCGTGTTCGCGCCGCGAAGGCGTAACTTTTTCTCGCTTCGCACCGCGTGCAGATGTTTGCGCCACGAACAGCTTGGCAGAGAGCCAAGGATTCTTGGAGCGCTCAGTTCGCGCTGCGAATTGATGATGGCGCCGCGTGCTGTTGGTGTTTTGAGATATTTTTAAAAGTTCAAAGACGCATAACTTTTTAACTGTTGGTCCGTTTGATGCGCCGTTTCGAGCTAAACGAACCTTATAGAATAATCTATATGATGATGATTGATTGGTTTTTAGAATGATGAAAATACATGTATGCTATTCTTATTGAGTATGATGATTGGTGCAAATACGTGTATGTTTTGTATATGATGATGATGGAATTGTGATTGAATGATGTTAATATATATGAACATACTGGGATGATGATGATGATGTTGATGATGATGATGATGGTATAAGTATGTTGTATATGTTGCATTCATTCATGTTCATTGATGATACTGTATCCATAAGGGTGTGTTGGATCAATGAAGGGCATGATTCCCATTGTGTGGAATCTGTGCTGGCAGGGCCGTATCTTGGATGATGTTGGATCGGTCATGGGTTATTCCCATTTGATGATGTTGGTACCACATGCATAGTGTCAGTTCATACATATGCATAATTTATAACATGATTGGATGTATTCCAATGTTGTAAATGTTGAGGATGTGTTGATTGTTGTTTGACTTGTTTTGAATGTATGTTTATGAAACAATTGGGTGAATGATGCAACTGTGATGTGTTATTGCTTTATAACCTTATAACATTTGTTAATTATGATGAGACTCACCCTTACATGTTGTCATTTTCAGACTGAGGATAGCGGCTGTTCGACTCGGTGAGGATTAGCTCATGAGTCAGTGTTTTAGTAGTGTCAGGTGTCATGCTCTGATAGTTGTAACACTGGGGACGCGATTGTTTAGAGTTTATGATTATGACTCTAGTTATGTTTTGATGTTTTGAAGGATAAGTTTTAAAGATGTTAAACTTAGTCCGTTTTTGATAAAATTCCGCTGTGAATAATTGTTTTAAATTGTGGCACCCTTATTTCATGTACTCTGAATAATTGTTTTAAATTGCCGCGGGGTTAGTAAAGGGTGTTACATCATGCACCCAGACCAAGCTTCTTCAACTATCCTTGAGAAAAACACTTTATCGACCCAATTAAAGACCTCGCAAACACTATAATAACTCCCCTATCATAGGCACAGTATTCCAACTTTGCACACAATAAAAATCACATGTATTATCTCACATGCTAATACAATTAGCTATATCTTGTGTCTTTATGCATTAGATCATATATCTTGCTCTTAGGTTCTCCCTAGTCATTTACATCACCAAATAGACAGTTGCTCCCCCTTAATATCATCATTAGGATACTCAGCAATAGATTAGAGCACCCTCATCATATAAGAAACATCTAGTTGCTGAATTCAACTCCTCCTTTTAACATAAGCACAGGACACAAAATTACACCATATCACATGTGACATATAAACTTCTGGATTTCTAACACATTCTGCAGAGACAAATGAATTCTCCCTTTCCTAAACATAGATCCTTTTCACACCCTCCTGAGGAATCCAACAACACAAGTAAGCTTCACACATCCAGATCAGCGCATTAGCTTTAGGAATAATCAGCCACACATAGCAGTCAAATGTCACAACATGCTGATTGACATCACATCCTCATCAGAGGATAACAACTCATACACAAGCTTCACGGATATCGATACCAAACAAATACAAACACCATCCTAAACTTCCCCTGACATGAACAAACAATTCTCCTTCACTTGACACTAGGTGAAAACCACTAAGAGAGTGCCAAATCTACACATAAGTCCACTTGATTTGGAATTTCTCACATATTCCAAAACGCACAATGACTGTCAATCTCTTGCAGTAGAAGGACTCTCCTTATCCTCAGCCATTTTAATCAGATCTCACCATCAGACATCAAACTTCTGTCCCTATAGTCACTAACTCCTAGTGAAACTTTTCAACATGATAGAATCATGTAATGTATTTCCAGAACATACTACTAATGCCTAGATCAGAATCTGCCCATTCTCATCCACATTATGTCAAAATTGTCACTTTAGACAATAATGTTGCTTTTTCAATCTTCATATGCGCAATCCTAGATAATCCTACAGCACACAAAGATGTTGTGACATCATGAATAACATTGGCTTCACGTTACAGACAGAGAATCACACCTATTGCTTCTCAATCAATTTATCAACTACTGAATAGGATGGCTAGAAAAGCTTTCACACAATTTCTGAGACAACCAGCTGATAAGACTATCTCTATTTTTCAAACTTCAGAGCACCACTTACAAACTTCTCAACCAAAGAAAATCTAAGTGCACTCTCAGAGTCAAACTGTTCATACTGCAGGCATGTGTAACTTCCAGACAAATACTTAGTCTCCCATCAAAGTGTTTACTATTTGTTAGAAAAAAATTACTCTCCTAGAACATAAGAGGTGATCCAACTACTAGACAAACTCACTCGAACCCTCCATTTACAGACATAGAGAGTTGGACCTCTATATTGGATGACTTAGGACAAAAGACACAATTTGTGTCCATGACTTGAAAACAAGACTCTAAATAGTAAGACTGACTGACTTAGACCTATTCAATATCTTTGCAAAAACAACTGCAAAGAAGGACCTCAGACTTAACAATGTCTGAACACTGCCCTTATTCCCTATGTTTGCCACAAGATGACAAACATAACCTATAGAGACTCTAAATTTACCCATATCCGAACAAGAGACATGAGAGACACACAAACAAAGACTTAAAAGAAAAGAAAAGAAAGGAAAATGATGACTCTAAAAACCTGAGCAATGGAAATAACATACCTAGACTGTAACAAATGTCGTGATCAAGAGATGTTAATTGACTAAGGACTGCAACAGGTGAATTTGTACATTGGTTGGAACACGCACTAAGTCAGAGCAAGTGATAAACACCATCAATACATGTTTTTAGATGAACAGTTTGAGAACTATCCTTGCTAGTCTTCAAGGATAAAACAAGTCTTGAGTTATGTTCTGACTTCTTATATGACATTGTTCTTCTGGCTTGAAAAGATTTGTCTTTGAAAGACTTTCTGAATGATTAGAAGCAGAATTATATTGTCTTTGTTGATCTCCATACCCTCTTACTCCCCTTAGATATATAATTTAAGGACATCTTTGATGTTGGTCCTTGAAGTATTCTTCATTTGGAATTAGCCACGGTTTCCACATTAGGAATTCTTAGTTTACTTGCCATACAAGATTCAGATTGCCACACTCTGTAACTTGCAATAGAAGAAACCTTATGTGAATAACCATAGATTTGTCTTCAACATATAAGTTCGAACATCATCTCTCTGGTCTCTTCAATAGTTGTGTTGTTACATCTTTATGTAGATCACATATTTCTTCTCTTCAGATTTCCACATAGTTGTTGCAAATATTCAGCTCCCATCACGATATTTTACAGTACTTATCTTCTTAATTCTTCAAATTATCACCAGACAACATTGTCACATCTCCTAAACTTGTGAAGATAACAGTGAACTTTAATATTGATGTTCAGTTCACATTAGTCTATGAATACAAGTACTCAGCTCCCGACATAGTATATGGATCTTGCATTCAAGCTGCACATCTAATAAGTACTACTAAGTCTCTCGTCAAAGTACCCATCAGTTAGTCAGTTAGAATTTACAACTCACACTAGATCATTCTGACTAATTACCTCTTCATACTTGCATATTCTTGGCAATAAAACAACTTCCAATAACTGAAGACTATAAGATGATGTTTTATCATTTGATATGACATCATCTATTATGGTTCTTGGTTAACATCTCTAACATTTTATTCATAACACTTGGAGGGAACAAAAGACGCATAGTGACCAACAACTTTACATCCAGACATATCAAGGATTTAGTATATGGCACATCTCAATGAACTTTTCTTGAGACTTTCATTCTGATTTTGAGATGGTGGATGCCATAGTCTGTACCTATAGAGGAGATTCCCTCATTTAGGTTTCTGGAACAGCCTCAATTTTGGCATAACATTGAAATAGTCAGATTCTTCTGAACAATCTGATTTCCTTCATTATGGTTGAGGCACGGTATTCAGCTCCAACAACTGTTCTATTAAAAATCCACATATCTGGTTCCTTTGATCAGAGGAAAATACCTGATATAAGCTCATCTTGATTTAAACAAAAAGTACTATAAGAGTATTGATCGGAAAAATATCAAGTGTACTATTTTTACTGATGTAGTTATAGTGAGTTTCCCCAAATATCGATCTCGAGGACTGCGTATTAAGTACCAATTTTTACTGTAGATTCTAGTGAACAAAAACACAAAGCAGTTTGTTTTATAAGATTTTAAACAATAAAAGTAAAACTAAAATTGCAAAAGTTCTATGAAGAAAAAGCATGCTAGGGAGAGTGGTTGATTTAACCAGTAATGATCCAAATCCGGATTTCCTCAATGCACAGAAACGTTCAATTACCTAACCTTTGAGTGTTCGTCCTTAAGTCCTTAATGAAAGAAACTATTAAACTATCAATCTTTATCTAAATGATCATTCAAACAATTATTGATTTTAAACCGTTATTATCGTCGAGGTTTATGGTGATTAATAAGAATTCCTAGTCCTAGGTCGTATTCCATTTAACCTTATTGTGTGAAAACCCTAACAATCACAATCCTGTTAACTGTTAGTCGTAGATCAATCTGTATTTGTCCGATACAAATGTTAGAACAAGAATTGTTCTGATCAATATTCTTAGTTTTGATGATAACAATGTATATGAATTTTGTTTAAGACAATGTGGTACTCTAATCCTATGCATTTTCCATTTCAGGAAATATATAAAGAGTATGCACAATTCAGCGCAAGAAGCACTGAGTCAAAAGGTTCAAGTATGCAACATCAGAACATGCTCTCGCAAGACATCAGAAGATGGTCAAGCAAAATCGGAACATGGTCTACTGAAGCATCAGAAGAACTTGAGTTCAGAAGCAGAAGCACTGAAGTTCTTATGGTATCACGCTAGAAGCACTTCAAAGTCAGAAGACAAGAGGATGCTCTGCACCAAGCTGTTTGACTCTGATATTCAAACGTTGTATCTACAAAGATCAGATCAGAAGCAGTACAAGATGGCAGGCTACGCTGACTGACAAAAGGAACGTTAGAAGCTATTAAAGGCAAAGTCAGTTAAAGCAGGAAAAGCAAGGCTCGAGGTAGTTGACAAAAGAGTGAAACATTAAATGCAATGCTGTACAGATCACGCAACGCATTAAATGCTCCCAACGGTCATCTTCTCAAAACGCCTATAAATAGAAGTTCTGATGAGAAGCAATGTTACGATTTGATATACAACTCGTGCGCAAAAATACAGAAACACTGTCAAATTCAAAAGCTCTCAAACTTCATCTTCAAACTCACATTACTGTTGTAATATCTTAGTGAGATTTAAGCTTAGAACTTAAGAGAAATATCATAGCTGTGATTATAGCTTATTAAGAAGCATTGTAATACTCTTGTAAGAATTTGTTTACATTAATTTGTAAAAGGTTCCTAGACTGATCAAGGTGTGATCAGAATACTCTAGAAGACTTGGAAGGTATCTAAGTGGAAAACCATTGTAATCAAGGCTGATTAGTGGATTAAATCCTCAGGTGAGTTAATCACTCTAAGGGGGTGGACTTGAGTAGTTTCGTTAACAACGAACCAGGATAAAAATCATTGTGCAATTGTTTTTATGTTAAGAGTTTTTAAATTCACACTTATTCAAACCCCCCCCCCCCCCCCTTTCTAAGTGTTTTTCTATCCTTCAACAAAATGCATAATAACATCACACAATTTAATTGAAATAGATGAACAATTCATAAAGAAAATCATATATCCGAATTCATTACAATTGTTAAATCAGGACCACCCCCTAGCATTGAGGGGTTTAGCCTCTCATAGTATTCGAAGAAAACATAGTATGAGAGTTAAACATTACAAAGAATAATGATGACGTTGATCTTCAATGGTGGTTGCCCTTGAATTTCTCCGTCTTCGAATACTCCGTGATAGTTATATTCTCTCTAATGGTGTTTTTCTTGTACGATCCAAAAAGTCCCTTTCTCCTTACACAACTTCATTTAAGTAGTTTCAGTATCAGTCTCAACAAAAAGTCTAAAGTTCCCTTAATGACAGGACAACTTATAATAGATCAAAAAGTGGTATTTTTATACGCATCCATCTACACGGGCCGTGTTGATTCACACGGGTCCACCTGTAGATCTCCTGACTCACGTGGCATTGGTTTCTTGCTCCAGACCCAACAACACTGGCCGTGTTGATGTACACGGGTGCCCGTGTTGATTCATTGACTTTGGTTCTTCACTTCTCTCCTGAAGCTTCCAACACGGGCCTTGTTGATGTACACGGGCGCCCGTGGTAACCTCCTGATTCTTCAAAAAAAAAGTTCCATCTTTCAGCTTTCCCGAGTCTCCACGGCCTGACTATCATTTCCTCTTATCACATGCATCAACCTGAAACACTAACACTACCAAACGAAGGCATAAAGAGGATCTTTTGACATAAACTTTAAACAAAATGCAATGCAATACTATTAATAAATAAACCTGGTAAACCTAACTTAAAAGCAATAAAAACAACCGAATGTGTTATAGAAATGATAATTTGTGTCGGATGACATACAAAAACTTAATAGAAATGGTGACCGATCACAACCCCAAACTTATCTCATTGCTTGTCCTCAAGTAATGTATTGAGACTAAATAGAGGTCACCCACGAATTTCTCCTTTCCACAACACAACCTGTGTCTTTCGCAACTCGGCTTTTTCCTTCCCGATCAAGCTTCTAGTTTCCTGAATCGAACTATCTACCACACTTTCACATCAGAGGGCTTCTTTACCTACAAACTTTTTCACACTCTCACCAGATCTCTCGGGGTTAAAGTGTTTTCAGTCACAGTACTAAAGTATGCAATATCAACTCTTAATTTTGAATTTACTCTATCTTCACTACACAAACAGATTCCACACACTTTATGAGGTCTTTTGGGTTATAACGGGGCTCAGGTACGGTAGGATAGACAAATGAATGGATAACAAAGGGTTTTGGATTCGGCATTCATGTTGTTTTTCTCATTTTTGTGCCTCACTAATAACCTGGGGGTTTATTCAATTTTGATTCTTCTTCACTCAAATTTTTTTTATGAGCATGTTAGAGTCTTTAGTCACGGCAAGTGCTTTTCTTTTCTCTTTTTTTAGGACATTTTTATACCTCTCATTTTCTTACTTTCTTATCTTTCTTATTTCTTTTTACGCACTTTCCCTTTTTCTACGAATTGCCACCCCAAACTTAGCTTTTTGCACACTTTATCATTTACAACAATCATGCCAAACAAGGGTAAGATGTGTATAGTTACGGATTAACCAGGGGTTTATTTCAAACAACAAGGCTCAGGCTCAACGGGGGTTCACAAAGGATAAACAGAAAGTAAAGGATGTCTAGAAAGGCTAAAGGTTAAACAAACAACGCGCCTCAGTGTGTGTCTTCATGTTGTGTCGTGTCAAAAGAGCATACGCAAAATCAGGGTGATAAAGTCATACCTGACTGATATCTTAAGATGATATTTTGGTGTTTGCATAATAAGTGACTTGAATGACTCAAAATTATTTTCCTAAAACTTAGGCTGACTCAGCCATACAAATAACAACATTGACCAATTCAAAGGACAATACAAAAATTCCAACAACAATTTTTCCAAAGCCAGCGTCCAATATGCCACCCATTCCTTCCTGATCTTCTGGATCTCGTAACTAGTAATTACTATGGCATGATAGTGACAATGAGGTCCGAGTTCTGGATCCCTGCAGGTTTTCAAATTTATCGAAAATTGCATTGGATAGATGAATTTGATTTGTTAGAAAATAAAAATTAAACACATAAAACCAGTTTCACCACCATTTTGGTTTCTCAAACATCCCAAATTTAAATCTTTACCTTTCTTAAGTTGTTTAAAGTGTCATTCCACTTGATACACGCGATCACCGATGCATGGAGTAGTTCTGATTGAATATACGTCTTAGGTATATATCCAAAATCTTACACTTTAAGAATAACCAGGAAAATGTAAATATATTATTATCTAACATGATATCTTATATTAATACATAACAAATATATAAATTAGAATCGATTAGTTATATAACCTTTCTAATATAATCTAATGGCTTTGGATCGCGGGAGAATGTATAAGTGTTGGGTTAAATAGTATATTCATCCAAGTCCCACATTGGACACTAGGAATAAAATAGAATTAAGGTTATAATATAAATAGAGATAGTTAGTTTAAGTTTTATACACAACAAAAAAAATGTAGTCTTTTGGGTGTATTTAGGATTTGGGTAGTTGTGTTTCTAAAGGTGAGGGTAAAATAGTTTGTTGGGAGGGTTTTCTATTTTTCAGATCTTTTTCCGTCCAAAAATTGCAATTGAGAAAGGGTATTTACTATATTTCAAATAAATACTAAATTAGAAAGACAAGTAGTTTGCAGGTATAATCTATCAATTCTTTAATAAGTCAACCTTCCATAGTTGACTTGTATACAAAAGTCAGAGAGGGTATATTTACTATATTTCAAATAAATACTAAATTAGAAAGACAAATAGTTTGCATGAATAGTCTATCAATTCTTTAATAAGTCAACCTTCCATAGTTGACTTGTACACAAAAGTCAACTTTTCAAAAGTGATAATTTAATAAAGAATTTTAAATTATTTTGCATCATAAGCAACAATCGAGATAAAACCCTTATCAACTCCCATTATCAACTCCCATTAGAAATGTACCACTATATTTATTATGTCCACTAATGTGGAACAGAAGTTTTGTAGATAGCAAACGAATCATTGATGAGAGATCTTCCTTTGTATCCTGCTAATTTTTCCATAGCCAGCGTCACACCATTTTTCACAATGGCTAATTTTTCCATAGCCAGCGTCCAATATGCAACCCATTCCTTCCTGATCATCTGGATACCGTATCTAGTAATTATTATGGCATGATAGCAACAATGAGATTCGAGTTCTGAATCTCTAACAGGGCCGCAATAAACATTACCCTGCAGGTTTGAAAATTTATAAAAAATTACAATGGATAGATGAATTTGATTTGTTAGAAAATAAAAATTAAACACATAAAACCAATTTCACCACCATTTTGGTCTCTCACAAATCCAAAATTTAAACCTTTACCTTTCTTAAGTTGTTTAAAGTGTCAGTCCACTTAATACACGCGATGACCGGTGCTTGGAGTAGTTCAAAGTGAATATACGTCTCAGGTATATATCCAAAACATTCCACTTTAAGAATAACCTGGAAAATGTACTATTATCTAAGATGATATGTTATACTAATACATAACAAATATATAAATTAGAATGGATTAGTTATATAACCTTTCTAAAATAATCTAGTGGCTTTGGATCCCGGGAGAATGTATACGTGTTGGGTTAAATAGTATATTCATCCACGTCCCACATCGGATAGTAGGAAGAAAATAGAATTGGGGTAATAATATAAATAGAGATAGTTAGTTTAAGTTTTATACACAACACCAAAATGTAGTCTTTTGGGTGTGTTGGGGATTTGGGTAGTTGTGTTTCTAAAGGTGACGATAAAATAGTTAGTGGGAGGGTTTTCTATTTTTTCGATCAAAAATAGTTTTTTGAGAGGGTTTTCAATTTTTCCGTTCAAAATTAGTTTGTTGAGAGGGATTGCAGTTTTTCCGTCTGAAAATTGCAATTGATAGAGGGTTTGCAATTTTTTTGTTCAAAAGTTGCAATTGAGAGAGGGTTTGCAATTTTTCCGTTCCAAAGTTGAAATTGAGAAAGTGTTTGCAATTTTCTCCTTAAAAATTGCAGTTTGAAGGGTTTGCAATTTTCTCCTTATAAATTGCAGTTTGGAGGGTTTGGAATATTCTCCTTAAAAATTCCAATGTTTTTAATTTTTTTCAATGTAAAATTAGAAGTTGAATTATAATTTTGAGTTTTAGTTTTGAATTTTTTACTTCTTTTCTTCTTTTATGGGTATGCTTTTGCAAGCTTAGAAATTTATTTTTTTGTTACTTTCCCAACAATACGGGCATGAATCTTCAGTGATACACCCTAATAACATCATGTGTTCGAGTGTCGTCGAAATATATTGTCCTTTTTTATCTTCCTCTTCTTTCATCAGGTGATTATAAATGTCTTGTACTGACAAAACAATTATTTTATATCGATTTTTTGTTGATAGTTGCTTCAGCCACAGTGCAGCACGCAAAAGCATAGCAATTGCTTGACTGTTTTTTATTTCTCACAACATTCTGATGTTGGTCCCAATCATCAAATATCACGTTGTCTTTTCTTATTAGTTGCAACACCAGAATGGTATGCTGAGAAAATATTACAGTTCGGTTTTTGTATTGAAATTAAGAACTCTGAAAAGTGAATGATATGGTGATAATGTAATATCAAGGGAAGCATGGTTCAATGTAAAAGTGTGACAATTGAGGCAGAGGTAAGGTTGCCAATGGAATCCATATTGCACTATTCAGGCTCTTCAACAAAAACAACATGTTTATATTACTTTCTTAAACTTAGGAATTCTGATGTTGGTCAATCGTTCCGAAAGATCAAGGGAAAGGAAGAACTGGTGTCCCAAAGTCTAGTCTCACAAGCATCGGCTTCATCACTATCATCGAAAAAGTTAGACGAGTCATTTCTGATGTCTCATCTCAGGTGAAAAAACACTCAAAAGCATAAGCAAAGCCTTCAAGTGTCAATAACACCGAAGCTTGAAATTGACAACATGAATCAAGAACGACTCCAACTTCACCACTACCTAATTTTCCTTAATTGTAGAACTCACTCCTAAAATAACTAACCTACATAATAAGTGACTTGAATGACTCAAACTTACTTTCCTAAAACTTAGGCTGATTAAGCCATACAAATAAATACATTGACCAATTCAAATGACAATACTAAACTCTAAATATAAGACTTAATATTTAATACTAAAATTCCAACAACAATTTTTCCATAGTCAGCATCCAATTTGCAACCCATTCCTTTTTGGATCACGTAACAAGCAATTACTATGGCATGATAGCAACAATGAGGTTCGAGTTCTGAATCTCTAACGGGGCCGCAGTAAACATTACCTACATTGGATAGATCGAATTTGATTTGTTGGAAAATAAAAATTAAACACATAAAACCAGTTTCACCACCATTTTGGTCTCTTACACATCCCAAATTTAAATCTTTACATTTCTTAAGCTGTTTAAAGTGTCAGTCTGCTTGATACACGCGTTCACCGGTGCATGGAGTAGTTCTGATTGAATATATGTCTCAGGTATATTATCTAAGATGATATGTTATACTAATACATAACAAATATAGAAATCAGAATGGATTAGTTATGTAACCTTTCTAATATACTACAATGGCTTTAGATCGCGGGAGAATGTATAAGTGTTAGGTTAAATATTTAGTCTTTTTGGTGTATTGGGGATTTGGGTAGTTATGTTTCTAAAGATGGGGTTAAATAGTTTGTTCGGAGGTTTTTCTATATTTCCCATTTGCAATTTTTCCGTTCAAAAGTTGAAATTGAGAGAGGGTATATTTATTATATTTCAACTAAATACTAAATTAAGAAGAACATAAATTTTGTAGATAGCAAACAAATCATTCCTTTGTATCCTATTTTGCTAATTTTTTCCATAGCCAGCGAAACACCATTTAAGTTCTTAATCTCTAACGGGCACGCAGTAAACATTACCCTGCATGTTTTAAAATTTATCAAAAATTACATGGGATAGATGAATTTGATTTGTTACAAAATAAATATTAAACACATAAAACCAATTTCACCACCATTTTGGTCTCTCACACAGTTCTGATTGAATATACGTATCAGGTATATATCCAAAATCTTCAAATTTAAGAATCACCTGGAAAATGTAAATATATTATTATCTAAGATGATATGTTATACTTATACATAACAAATATATAAATTAGAATGGATTAGTTATATAACCTTTCTAAAATAATCCAGTGGCTTTGAATCGCAGGAGAGTGTATAAGTGTTGGGTTAAATAGTATATTCATCCAAGTCCCACATCGATTAGTAGGAAGAAAGTAGAATTGGAGTAATAATATGAACAGAGATAACTAGTTTAAGTTTATACCCAATAGCAAAATGTAGTCTTTTGGGTGTATGGTTTTCAATTTTTCCGATCAAGAATAGTTTGTTGAGATGGTTTTCTATTTTTCCGTTCAAAAATAGTTTGTTGAGAGAGTTTGCAGTTTTTCGTCCAAAAATTGCAATTGAGAGAGGGCTTGAAATTTTTCCGTTCAAAAGTTGCAATTGAGAGAGGGTTTGTAATTTTTCTGTTCAAAAGTTGAAATTGAGAGAGGGTAAATTTATACTATTTCAACTAAATACTAAATTAGGAAGACAAATAGTTTGTAGGAATAGTCTATCAATTCTTTATTAAGTCAACCTTTCATGTTTGATTTGTTTACAAAAGTCAACTTTTCAAAAGTGATAATTTAATAAAGAATTTTAAATTATTTTGCATCATAAGCAACTATCGAGAAAAACCCCTTATCAACTCCCATAGGAATCTACCACTATATTTATTGTGTCCACTAATGTGGAACAAAAAATGTGTAGTTTTTCACCATGGCTAATTTTTGTTGATAATAAAACAATATTTGGGGCAATAACAACTTTATTCACTTCTAGCAATAGGGCTTAAATACGTTGTCTGACTCAGCCATACAAATAACTAAATTGACCAATTCAAATGACAATACTAAAATTCCAACAACAATTTTTTCATAGCCAGCGTCCAATATGCATCTCATTCCTTCCTGATCTTCTGGATCCCGTAACTGATAATTACTATGGAATGATAGTGACAATGAGGTCCGAGTTCTGAATATGTAACGGGGCCGCAGTAAACATTACCCTTCAGGTATTAAAATTTATCAAAAATTGCATTGGATAGATGAATTTGATTTGTTAGAGAATAAAAATTAAACACATAAAACCAGTTTCACCACCATTTTGGTCTTTCACACATCCTAGATTTAAATCTTTACCTTTCTTAAGTTGTTTAAAGTGTCAGTCCACTTGATACACGCGATCACCGATGCATGGAGTAGTTCTGATTGAATATACGTCTTAGGTATATATCCAAAATCTTCCACTTTAAGAATAATCTGGAAAATGTAAATATATTATTATCTAAGATGATATTTTATACTAATACATAACAAATATAGAAATCAGAATGGATTAGTTATGTAACCTTTCTAATATAATCAAGTGGCTTTAGATCGCAGGAGAATGTAGAAGTGTTGTTAAATAGTATATTCATCCAAGTCTCACATAAATGTAGTCTTTTGGTGTATAGGGGATTTGGGTAGTTGTGTTTCTAAAGGTGAGGGTAAAATAGTTTGTTGGGAGAGTTTTCTATTTTTCCGATCAAAAATAGTTTGTTGAGGCAATTTTATATTTTTCCGTTCAAAAATAATTTATTGAGAGGGTTTGCAGTTTCTTCGTCCAAAAATTGCAATTGAGAGAGGGTTTGCAATTTTTCCATTCAAAAGTTGCAATTGAGAGAGGGTTTGCAACTTTTCCGTTCAACAGTTGACATTGACAAGGGTATATTTATAATATTTCCACTAAATACTAAATTACGAAGACAGATAGTTTGTAGGAATAGTCTATTAATTCTTTAATAAGTCAATCTTCCATGGTTGAATTGTTGACAAAAGTCAACTTTTCAAAAGTGATAATGTAATAAAGAATTTTAAACTAATTTGTATCATAAGCAACAATCGAGAAAAAACCCCTTATCAACTCCCATTATCAACTCCCACGAGTAATGTACCATTATAATTAATATGTCCACTAATGTGAAACAGAAATTTTGTAGATAGCAAACGAATCATTCTGGTAATTTTTCCATAGCAAGCGTCACACCATTTTTCACCATGGCTAATTTCTCCATAGCCAACATCCAATACGCAACTCATTCCTTCTTGATCTTATGGCTCCCGTTACAAGTAATTACAATGGCATGATAGCGACAATGAGGTCCGAGTTCTGAATCTCTAATTGGGCCGCAGTAAACATTACCCTGCAGGTTTTAAAATTTATCAAAAATTACATTGGATAGATGATTTTGATTTGTTAGAAAATAAAAATTAAACACATAAAACTAGTTTCACCACCATATTGGTTTCTCACACATCCAAAATTTAAATCTTTACCTATCTTAAGCTATTTAAAGTGTCAGTCCACTTGATACACACAAACACCGGTGCAGGGATTAGTTCAAATTGAATATACGTCTCGAGTATAAATCCAAAATCTTCTACTTGAAGAATAACTTGGAAAATGTAAATATATTATTATCTAAGATGATATGTTATACTAATACATAACAAATATATAAATTAGAATGGATTAATTATATAACCTTTCTAAAATAATCTAGTGGCTTTGGATTGCGGGAGAATGTGTAAGTGTTGGGTTAAACAGTAAATCCATTCAAGTCACACATTGGATAGTAGTAAGAAAATATAATTGGAGTAATAATATAAATAGAGATAGTTAGTTTACGTTTTATACAGCAAAATGTAGTCTTTTGGGTGTATTGGGGATTTGGGTATTTGTGTTTCTAAAGGTGAGGGTAAAATAGTTTGTTGGGAGGTTTTTCTTTTTTTCCCATCAAAAATATCAAAAATAGTTTGTTGAGATGGTTTACTATTTTACATTCAAAGGGTTTGCAGTTTTTCCGTCCAAACAAATAGTTTGCAGAAATATTCTACCAATTCTTTAATAGGTCAACTTTCCATGGTTGACTTGTTTTGTTGACAAAAGAAGGCAACTTTTCAAAAGTGATAATTAAATAAAGAATTTTAAATTATTTTGCATCATAAGCTACAATCGAGAAAAAACCCTTATCAACTTTCATTATAAACTCCTAGAGCAAAAATTTTGTAGATAGAAAACGAATCATCGATGAGAGATCTTCCTTTGTATCCTATACCATTTTTCCCCATGGCTAATTCCTTCCTGATCTTTTGGATCCCGTAACTAGTAATTACTATGGTATGATAGCAACAATGAGGTCCATAGCAACAATGAGGTCCGAGTTCTTAATCTCTAACGGGACCGTAGTAAACATTACCCTGCAAGTTGTAAAAAATTTATCAAAAATTACAATGGATAGATGAATTTGATTAGTTAGAAAATAAAAATTAAACACATAAAACCAGTTTCACCATCATTTTGGTCTCTCACACATCCCAAATTTAAATCTTTAAATTTCTTAAGCTTATTAGAGTGTCAGTCCACTTGATACAAGTGATCACCGGTGCATGGAGTAATTTTGAATGAATATACGTCTCGGGTATATATCCAAAATCTTTCACTTTAAGAATAACCTAGAAAATGTAAATGTATTATTATTTAAGATGATATATTATACTAATACATAACAAATATATAAATTAGAATTGATTAGTTATATAACCTTTCTAATATAATCCAGTGGCTTTAAATCGCGGGAGAATGTATAAGTGTTGGGTTAAATAGGTGATCAAAAAAAAAGTGTTGGGTTAAATAGTATATTCATCCAAGTCTCACATTGAAAAGTAGGCAGAAAATAGAATTAAGGTAATAATATAAAAAGAGATAGTTAGTTTAAGTTTTATACACAAAAGGAAAATGTAGTCTTTTGGGTGTATTGAGGAGTTAGGTAGTTGTGTTTCTAAAGGTGAGGGTAAAATAGTTTGTTGGGAGGGTTTTCTATTTTTACGTTCAAAAATAATTTATTGAGAGGGTTTGCAGTTTTTTTGTCCAAAAATTGCAATTCAGATAGGGTTTGCAATTTTTCCCTTCAAAAGTTGCAATTGAAAGAGGGTTTGCAACTTTTTCGTTCAAAAGTTGACATTGACAAAGGTATATTTATAATATTTCAACTAAATACTAAATTAGGAAGACAGATAGTTTGTAGGAATAGTCTATCCATTCTTTAATAAGTCAATCTTCCATGGTTGAATTGTTGACAAATGCCAACTTTTCAAAAGTGATAATGTAATAAAGAATTTTAAACTAATTTGCATCATAAGCAACAATCGTGAAAAAACACTTATCAACTCCCACTAGTAATGTACCATTATAATTAGTATGTCCACTAATGTGGAACATAAATTTTTTAGATACAAACGAATCACACCATCTTCCTTTGTTTCCTATTCTACTAATTTTTCCATAGCCAGCGTCACACCATTTTTCACCATGGCTAATTTTTCCATAGCCAGCCTCCAATATGGAACGCATTACTTCCTAATCTTATGGCTCCCATAACTAGTCATTACTATGGCATGATAACGACAATGAGGTCCGAGTTTTGAATCTCTAACGGGGCCGTAGTAAACATTAGCCTGCAAGTTTTAGAGTTTATCAAAAATTACATTGGATAAATGAATTTGATTTTTTAAAAAATAAAAATTACACACATAAATCCAATTTCACCACCATTTTGGTCTCTCACACATCCCAAATTTAAATCTTTACCTTTCTTAAACTGTTTAAAGTGTCAGTACTCCACTAGATACAAGCGATCACCGGTGCATGGAGTAGTTTTGATTGAATATATGTCGGAGGTATATATCCAAAATCTTCCACTTTAAGAATAATCTGGGAAATCTAAATATATTATTATCTAAGATGATACGTTATACTAATACATAACAAGTATATAAATTTGAATAGATTAGTTATAATCCAATGGCTTTGGATCGCGGGAGAATATATAAGTGTTGGGTTAAATAGTATATTCATCAAAGTTCCACATCGAATATAGTAGAAAGAAAATATAATTGGAGTAAAAATATAAATAGTGATGGTTAGTTTAAGTTTTATACACAATATCAAAATTTAGTCTTTTTGGTGTATTGGGGATTTGGGTAGTTATGTTTCTAAAGGTGGGGGTTAAATAGTTTGTTCAGAGGTTTTTCTATATTTTCGATTTGCAATTTTTCCGATCAAAAGTTGAAATTGAGAAAGGGTATATTTATTATATTTCAACTAAATACTAAATTAAGAAGACAAATAGTTTGCAGGAATAGTCTATCCATTCTTTAATAAGTCAACCTTACATGGTTGACTTGTTGGCAAAAGTTGGTTAACCTTTCAATATGTCCACTAATGTGGAACATAAATTTTGTAGATAGCAAACAAATCATTCCTTTGTATCCTGTTATGCTAATTTTTCCATAGCGAGCATCACACCATTTTTCACC
Organism: Vicia villosa; assembly: GCF_029867415.1. NCBI lineage: Eukaryota > Viridiplantae > Streptophyta > Magnoliopsida > Fabales > Fabaceae > Vicia > Vicia villosa. The sequence goes on along the minus strand of NW_026705619.1, from coordinate 442,372 downwards.
ATGGCTAATTTTTCCATAGCCAGTGTCTAATACACAACTCATTGCTTCCTGATATATTCTGGCTCGCGTAACTAGTAGTTACTATGGCATGATAGCGACAATGAGGTCTGAGGTCTGAATCTCTAACGGGGACGCAGTAAACATTACCCTGCATGTTTTAAAATTTATCAAAAATTAAATTGGATAGATGAATTTGATTTGTTACAAAATAAATATTAAACACATAAAACCAATTTCACCACCATTTTGGCCTCTCACACAGTTCTGATTGAATATATGTATCAGGTATATATCCAAAATCTTAATCTTCTACTTTAAGAATAACCTAAAAAATATAAATATTATCAAAGATGATATGTTATACTTATACATAACAAATATATATATATATATATATATATATATATATATATATATATATATATATATATATATATATATATATATATATATATATATATATATATATATATATATATATATATATATATAGAATGGATTAGTTATATAACCTTTCTAAAATAATCCAGTGGTTTTGAATCGCGGAAGAATGTATAAGTGTTGGGTTAAATAGTATATTCATCCAAGTCTCACATTGATTAGTAGGAAGAAAGTAGAATTTGAGTAATAATACGAACAGAGATAGTTAATTTAAGTTTATACCCAACAGCAAAATATAGTCTTTTGGGTGAATTGGGGATTTGGGTTCGTAGTTATGTTTCTAAAGGTGAGGGTAAAATAATTTGTTGGGATGGTTTTCAATTTTTCCGATCAAGAATAATTTGTTGAGATGGTTTTCTATTTTTCCGTTCAAAAATAGTTTGTTGAGAGAGTTTGTAGACCCCTTTTTCGTCCCTTAACTTTACCTCGGGGTCCATTTTGGTCCTTCAATTTTTAAAATGTTCAAATAGACCCCTTATCTATTAAAAAGGTGGCACGTTAGTCCTGTCCGTTTACTTGATGCAAACAGCCGTTAAGCAATGTATACGTGGCGTATGACGTGTATATGTTTTACACGCGTGGCATGTTACGTGGCATATGGTATTACCAAGATAACCAAAGACATCATGGTTAATAAGGATTTGGCTATACCACTAGGCCATTTCGCATTTTGTTAACCATATTTCTTTCTGTAATTACTTATTTAAGTACTGCAACCATTTTGTTTCAACTAAAAAATCTTGATTATTATTATTATTATTATTATTATTATTATTATAAGTATTGTTATTACTATTATTATTATTATTAGTATTTTTAGTATTTTAGAATAATAATAAATGGCTGCAGTATTATTACTATTGTTACTATTATTATTACTATTATTATTATTACTATTATTATTATTATTACTATTATTATTATTATTACTATTATTATTATTATTATTATTATTATTATTATTATTATTACTTTCACTATTATAATTTCACTATATTATTTTATTATTATTATTATTACTATTACTATTATTATTATTATAACTATTATTATTATTATTATTACTATTAATATTATTATTATTATTATTATTAGAATTTTGGAATAATAATAAATGGCTGCAATATTATTACTATTATTACTTTTACTAATACTATTATTATTATTATTATTATTATTATTATTATTATTATTATTACTATTATTATTATTATTATTATTACTTTTAATATTATTATTATTATTATTATTATTATTATTATTACTATTACTATTATCATTATTATTATTATTATTATTATTATTTGTAACACTCCACACATATTTGTCTAGAATAATATGCATAAAGTATTATAAATGGTTCATAAGACAACAAGTACATAATGTTTGCAGCGGAAAATAGAAGTACACGATTACAAAAGCCGAATGTATCATGGCCAAAATACATCATGTAAGTACATATCCAAAATACATAAACTAGCAAGCACGATAAGAACTAGAAGAATGTCCAAGCATCGCCAAGAGATCTAATCCATCTTTCCCTTACCGCGATCTTGCCTCGAACCACCTGAAAAATAAATAATTGGAATGGGATGAGATTACTAAATCTCAGTGAGTCCGCCTATCCTATTAGTCCACTCGGATCTAAAGGGAACATACAAAAATACACGAATCCACCATGGATTCGGGGTTACTCTCACTTCCGGTACAAGCACGGAGTAAACAAGCGACTCGTCCACCATTGGACTTGTCTCAAGCAAATACACATTGTATAGCAACCAAGTATGCAAAACCCGCATCCATAACGGGGAATCCAGAAGTACGTTAATACCACTAGACTAAGTTACTAACACACCCTCGGTGGGTTCACCCACGCCTATATGTCAAGAGACTTACACAAGCACCCTGCAAGAATGGTTAAACGGGTTCGCACAAGCCTACATGGCTGCGAGGTGACCTTGCCTAAGAGGCGACACCGTCCCATTAACCATCTGTACGCACGTGGTGTTAACAGCAAGTGTAACACGCCGTCTCGACGCATGAGCCCATCCGGGTAGGAACCTAATGATGTAGCCTACATGGCATCATTAGAGATGGTTTACCTGTTATGCGTAGGCTTACTTAGCCGCATAACGCCATCATACCGAGCACGCGAGTGTGTATACAGCAAGTGAGTAAAACGCCTCCAGGCCCTCACAAGCACACTGCAACGGTAGTTCAGGTATGTGCCTCTGGGATCCAAGATCAGGGCAGTCCCACAGACAACTCAAGGACCCGTGGTCCGAATCGTAACTTAGTACCTGGTCTACTTCGATTCAGCACACGTACATAAACAAGCACTAAAGCACGCAAGCACACAAACCCGATTATTTAACCGAAACAATGGGCATTAATAGAATGATCATAATTCATCATAATATAGCATTCTTATTTCAGCATAACATGGCAGTTAGAAATAATGAACTAATTCAGTCTAATTATACGCAAGTTACATAGCATCAGTGTCGCACTTTAACTGAAGGTATGTCAGATACACCGGAAAATAATATTCAAACACCGATACTAATTTTCCTAGATAGTACACTCAATTAGCTTTCTAACGGTATATGGCACGCGTCAATCGGACGTACGAAGCGGGAGATATGAATTTCCCAAACTACTGAATTTTTCCTTCTGCGCCCAGTGTAACCGGTTACACCAGGAACCGTAACCGGTTACGGTCACGCAAAATGCCCAGATTCTCAGTTTTTCAACAGTGTAACCGGTTACACTCAAACCCGTAACCGGTTACACTGAACCAGAATCATTTTTCTGCATTTTGGGAGCTCTAAACCAGTCCCAAATAACCTATAGATGATCCCCTGCATTACTAACCAGATTCCCACGAATTTAAAACATGCATTGTATTCAGAATCATCAACCAACAAGGATTTAAGGCATTACAACACAATTAGATTCATGGATTCATTAATTATCACACAATCCCTAAACCCCCAATTAGAACCCCAACATGCAAACCCCAAGTTCACTAACTATGAACTCACCTTAGGAGGAGATGAAGATGATAAAGATGGAGCTGAGAGCAGAAATCAGATGATAGAGGTGAAGCTTGGATGGATTCTGTTGCATGCAAGGATAGAGCTTTAATCAAGTTGGAACTTTTCTCCTCTTCCTCTCCCTTTCCACGTTTTCCTTCTTCTTCTACTACTAAAATTCTGGTTTTGTTTTAAAAGGTTAGTGACATGGATCCAAACAATGCCCTAACTTTTATTTAAGAGAGAAAATACTATAATTCCCTTGACACACATACATTTAGCTTTATTTCCCAATATCACCAAATATATGGTTTACATTAATATAACTCCTAAAGTCCTCTACTATTAACATAAGTAATAGACTTTTAGGGAATATTAATACCGGGTATTACATTATTACTATTACTATTATTATTATAATAATAATAATAATAATAATAATAATAATAATAATAGAGATAATAATAATAGAGATAATAATAATAATAGTAATAATAATAATAATAATAATAGTATTAAAAATAATAATAATAGTATTAATACTAAAAATACTAGTAGTAATAATAATAATACTAATAGTAATATTAATAATATTAATAGTAATAATACTACTAATAATAATAATAATAATAATAATAATAATAATAATAATAATAATATGACTAACGCAGTAGTTAATAATAATAATAATAATAATAATTATTATTATTATTATTATTATTATTATTATTAATGTAGAAGTAAAAGAAGTCAACTAATGCAGTAGTTAATAAGTAGCTGCAGAAAGAAAAGAAAGCAACCAAAATGAGCATAGCCTAGTGGTACACCCAGTTGTACCATAACTAAAATCTGTTGAGTTCAAACCATGGTGAAGACAAGAGTTTTAGAATAATTTTTAGAATTTTCAGGAACTTGGTGACAACATATGCCACATCATCCTGCCATGCGTGTAAAACATAGCCTCGTCAGACACCATTTGAACATTTTAAAAATTGAAGGACCAAAATGAACCTCGAGGTAAAGTTAAGGGACGAAAAAGGGTATTTTGCCTTAATTTAAGTTTATACCCAACAGCAAAATATAGTCTTTTAGGTGAATTGGGGATAAAGTTAAGGGACGAAAAAGGGTATTTTGCCTTAATTTAAGTTTATACCCAACAGCAAAATATAGTCTTTTGGGTGAATTGGGGATTTGGGTTCGTATCCGATCAAGAATAATTTGTTGAGATGGTTTTCTATTTTTCCGTTCAAAAATAGTTTGTTGAGAGAGTTTGTAGTTTTTTCATCCAAAAATTGCAATTGAGAGAGGGTTTGAAATTTTTCCGTTCAAAAGGTTCAATTGAGAGAGGGTTTGTAATTTTTCTGTTCAAAAGTTAAAATTAAGAGAGGATAAATTTATACTATTTCAACTAAATACTAAATTAGGAAGACAAATAGTTTGTAGGAATAGTCTATTAATTCTTTATTAAGTCAACCTTCCATGTTTGATTTGTTGACAAAAGTCAACTTTTCAAAAGTGATAATTTAATAAAGAATTTTAAATTATTTTGCATCATAAGCAACTATCGAGAAAAAACCCTTATCAACTCCCATAGGAATCTACCACTATATTTATTGTGTCCACTAATGTGGAACAAAAAATTTGTAGTTTTTCACCATGGCTAATTTTTGTTGATAATAAAACAATATTTGGGGCAAACTGACAACTTTATTCACTGCTAGCAATAGAGCTTAAATACGTTGTCTGACTCAACTTTACCACTACCCCATTTTCCTTAATTTTAGAGGCCACTTCTAAAATAACTAACCTGCATAATAAGTGAATTGAATGACTCAAACTTACTTTCCCAAAACTTAGGCAGACTCAGCCATACAAATAACTAAGTTGACCAATAAAAATGACAATACTAAGATTCCAACAACAATTTTTTCATAGCCAGCATCCAATATGCAACACATTCCTTCCTGATCTTCTGGATCCCGTAACTAGTAATTACTATGGAATGATAGTGATAATGAGGTTCGAGTTCTGAATCTCTAATGGGGCCGCAATAAACATTACCCTGCAGGTATTAAAATTTATCAAAAATTGCATTGGATAGATGAATTTGATTTGTTAGAGAATAAAAATTAAACACATAAAACTAGTTTCACCACCATCATGGTCTCTCACACATCCCAAATTTAAATTTTTACCTTTCTTAAGTTGTTTAAAGTGTCAGTCCACTTGATACACATGATCACCGATGCATGGAGTAGTTCTGATTGAATATACGTCTTAGGTATATATCCAAAATCTTCTACTTTAATAATAACCTGGAAAATGTGAATATATTATTATCTAAGATGATATGTTATACTAATACATAACAAATATAGAAATCAGAATGGATTAGTTATATAACCTTTCTAATATAATCAAGTGGCTTTGGATAGAAATCACAATGGATTAGTTATATAACCTTTCTAATATAATCCAGTGGCTTTGGATTGCGGGAGAATGTACAAGTGTTGAGAGGGTTTTCTATTTTTCCGTTCAAAAATAGTTTGTTGAGAGGGATTGCGGTTTTTCCGTCCAAAAATTGCAATTGATAGAGGCTTTGCAATTTTTCTATTCAAAAGTTGCAATTGAGAGAGGGTTTGCAATTTTTCTATTCAAAAGTTGCAATTGAGAGAGGATCTGTAACAATGACCTAATCACCAACATTCTGATCACACAGACAAACAGTTTTGGAAGACACACTTCCATGACAATACCTAGCCAAGTCTCTTGACTATGAACCATAACTTGGAGTTACTTCAAATATTCCTCCAAGAACAATACACCTCTTACCTACAGGCTTCGAGGTAGACACTACATCTCTTGCTTCACAGCTTCGAGACAGACATGGTGATCTTTCCCACAAGTCTGGAGATTCATCCTTGACAAACCCTATAATTCTACATCTTGAGCCGTACAAACCTAGGTTACAAACCCTTCTATTTATAACCTATACCCAACTGGATTTGGGCCTTCAATCACAGCTAATTTGTTGTTACAAGATAGTAGTAACTTCTGCTACAAACAAGGTCTTCAATATCCTAGTTTCCGAATATATCTCCATATTTAGAAACTATATAATCTTCAAATATTCTGATTGATTCTTCAGACCCTTTAAACATATAACACCTTATATGATTTCCATAATATTCAGAGAATATTCTGCATTTGTTAAAGTGAAACTGAATCTCATTAATCCAGCTCAGCAGGTGCGACGTCAATAGCTATTCTATAGGACATGTTATTGCATAACATGTTCCAATATTTTATAGGACATCTTCTTGTTGTACATGTTCTGTAGTTATGTTCTATTAGCAAGTTTAACATCCTATTCTACATCTCATTATTCTACATCTCATTATTGTTGCTATTATTTGTTTTACAAAAATTAAGCCAAGGCTAAAGAGAACTTACACCTTTTATGTTATCAACTTTGATATATGATAGAATAGTTAGTTATCTTTGCCTTTTATGTTAACTTTATTTTTGTAAATGCATCACCAAGGCAAATACTTAAATGTGTACTTTGGTAACATGGATTTGAATTTGAAGTTACAGAAATGAATTAGTTGTCTAAAGCTAAAAAAAATCTTATATTGCACAAGTTGAAGAAGAAATAAATTATTTTTATTCCAAAGTAATGGATATATACAAGCCAATATATATCACTATGCACACAGAATAAATTAACATAGACTAAAAAAGACACCAAACCACACATGAAGAAAGTATATATGAATAAACAACACATAATTTTTTTTATCAGGCTTGAGGATTGTAGCATTAGAATAAAACAAAGAGTTTCTTTGGAGCTGTTCCAGTTGCCCTGTATTTTGCAGCCACCTCCTCTGCTTTGAGTAACTCTTCCCCTTTCTTGGCCTCAATCACAGCCCTCTTTTCTTCAGCTTTCTTGTGAAGTAATGCTATTTTGTTCTTCATTTTCTCTGCATATTCACCCTTTTTCCTCTCAAGTTGTTCCTATTCACAGTGAAAAGTTTAAATTATTTGTTTTTCCATATTTTATCACATTCAATGTCATGTTATAAGCTTGTAAAAGTAAGTTCTTACCTCAAGTTTTCTCAATTCAGCTTCTGTTGCAGCTTTCTTACTGTTCTCCCATGCGGTAATGGTTGAAAGTTTTCTCTGAGCCCTGCTCATTATATTCATTTAAATTAATAAGCAAAGCATGTTGAATAACTCAGAAACAAGTCATTAACTGATAAAATAACATGAATATGTGATGTTATGGTAATAAGCTTAACTTGGCAAAACAAATAGCTAATACCTATTTGAGCTGGTATTAAATTTCTAGGCAATTTGATATTTTATTATAAGGCTAGCTATTGCAATGACTTAAGATTGTTTGGATTAACTTATTTCAGTTTATTCCCTGGCATAAGTTACTCATAAGACATGTTTGTACTCTGTTTTCAACTTATTTTGCATAAGTTCTTCAACAAGCTTTTTCATGTTTTATGCAAAACTTCTTTTTCCTCATCTGCATTGCTTCCTAGTTATGGTCAGTCAATGAAAGGTCCTAAAAGTTTGACAGAACTAAAAAAAAGCACTTAAAGTATGAAAAAAGCAATAAATGATGGAAGCTCTTCTTACTTGTTCTCTGCTTTAGACTTTTCACTTTCTTCCCATGCTCTGACTAGTGACAGCCTCTTTTCTGTTGCAACTCTTTCAAGCACCGCATCTGAAGAATGAAATATCATAGCTTGTAATGTTAACATATGAAATGCCTAAAGGGAAGAATCTAATAATTCTAAAAAAAATGAATAAATTAAAGACACAGACACACTAGACACACCTTTGTTTTAGATGTGTCGTTACAAAGCTCTAAACCAATATCAAATATAAAACTAAACTCTAAAAGGAAAGCAGTGACACAAGAATGCCAAGGGACATACCTCGGTTGATAGAGCCCTCTTGTGGTTTCTCTTCAGCAGCTTCATCAGTCTCTGCTAGTAACCAAATTAAACAACAGAATGATATTAGTGTTTCTTTTCTCCCTTCAAATATGCAATTTTTTGTCTGCGGACAAAGTGCTAATGATCACTCGAAACTGACACACACAATCATGACTATCAGAGTTTAAACCCTCGTAATGGAGTTCAGCTTAGCAATATCGGCTTCTATCAATTGAGTTAGAATTTAAATACTGCACACAAATTTTCATTTGCAAAAAAGGATCTTTATTTGAACGCCAAAATCATAGTTAACATGCAGTTGGTTGGTAAACACAGAAAAAAAATTGAAGATATAACTCTTCTCAATTGAACAATCAACAGACAAATTCCAGCAAAACAAAACTTACAAAAAATACAAGGAAACCCAAATAAAAAATAATCAACCATGTCAGAACTCACATAAAACTTGGCCAGTAAAAGTAAAACCCCTTCAGAAAACACAACAGGACAGGACAGGTACTAATTTCATATAAAAAAACATAAAATATTCCCTGCAATTTAATATAATCTAAAAAAAAAATTAAAATTGTTAAGAAAACAGACACTAAAAGACAAAGATAATCCAAAAATTAGAGGTTCGAATTCAATTTGCCGTTAAAACTGCAGAATATTTGTAACGGCAGGCCTCAACTGTTTCTCATAAACAATATATAAGCTAGAAAGTGTTCGTTTGCATCAAAATTACCACGAGAAACGCTAAAAACAACGAAAAATGTACAAAACACGGCTAAATTTAAAAAAAAAAAAAAAAAAACTTGCGAAACAAAAGAAAATGAATTTGATTTTATAATAAAGAAAAAAAAAGATTGATAAAAGTGTCATACTCTGAGTCTGAGCTACAACAAGAGCTTTGGAATCATCAACAACAGGAGGAGGAGGATGAGGAGGGTTATGATCTAGATGATCAGGTTGTGGAATTACAGATTTCTCCTCAGTCACATCTTCCTTTGGTGGTGGTGGAACTGATAAAGGATTAGATATTGTTGATTCCGTTTCAATCTTTTTTGGTTGCTCTTGATCTGTCATTTTTGCTACCACAAAGTGATGTTAGTTGTAACGAATTTTGGCGAATTATATTTCGTAACAAAATTAAAGAGTAAGTAAGTGTTGGAATGGAATGGGGGATAGAGTTGTTGAGATATTATGGTTGAAGAAAAGAAAGGTAACTGTTATGTTACTGCTTAATAATTATCTACAAATTCTTAAAGTATATCTTAGCTGGGTAGGGTTTGTTGGTAGGTACTCTTGTGCGTTGGCACAGCGCATCAATAGCGATGGATAGCAACAATTAAAATATCTTCTACTAATATTATTTTTTTGTCCATAGTCAAAGTGAAAATAATTTCTAGAAATTCACGGTCAATGTTTATATTTTATTTACTATATAAATTTATATATTGATTATTTAATCAATTTTAAAAATAAATATTTTAATATATTATAGAATAAAAGAATATTTTATTATTAATTTAATACAATGAAAATAATGAACTGAATCACTCGTTAAGAACGAAAAAAATAATATTAATATTTTTTTTATCCATAGTGAAGATAGAATGACAATAATTTCTAGAAAATCATGGTCAATTTTTAGATTAAATTTAAATTTAAATAATCATATTGATTTTTATCAATTGACTTAAAAATTAATCTTTATTTTTTGTGTGACATATTTAGGGTATTACAATCGAATATATCTACCAACTAAATTGATTTAATGAATATATTTTATATTTTAATTAATATAAAAAATTAATTTTATTAAAAATATGAATGTTTATATCCTCGGTCAAACAAAAATAAATCTTTCTGATATTTTTAGTTAAAAATTGTTTTTAATATTTATTAAAATATTTACTTTTTATTAAATTTATTATATTGATTATTTAAAAACAACTTTTTTATATTATATATTAGAGTGACTGTTATTAATTTGATACAATGATATATTTTTTTTCATAAATGAGGAACTCGAAAGAGAGCATATGTCTAACAAGCAATGAAAGAGTAAAAGTTATCGGTTTCGTTTACGGAACTTAATGTTTTTTTTCTGTTTAACTAAATATAATTTTGTCCCTACAAGATATTGATAAATTAATTTAAGTAATTATAAAGATTTCTTCGATGTTTACTCTTACACGTTTTTAGAAAAATATATTTTTGTCTCGGGTTTGTGTAATAAAATTCATTTAAATTTTAGATTATTTTAAAGTTAATTAATATAAAAAGATGTCTGATATTAAATTGATGAGTGACACATACTCAACCAAATATAGTATGTATTAGTGTTCTCCCTTTAAATGACACATTAACAAAAATTGATAAAATTAAAATATTATACTAGATTTTGTCATAGAGAAAGATATTTGACTCAATCATGTAAGAATATAACCTCCATTTTATGTTTTCTCAACAAAAAAAATAAAATTACAGTAAACAGTATCTCAAATGTGCGATAAAGAAAGAGAAGTTAAATTTATAAACTAATCTGTTGTTTTGTGTCTCTTCTCACACTTTTTCTTGCAATATATATATATATATATATATATATATATATAGCTGTATGTTTTTCTATTACTCATTCTATGTTGTATAATATTTATTGGTACAAAAGATTCTTTAATTCCTATTTTGAGAAAAACAAATGAATCTTTTGACATGGGCCCTGCTGGTATCCCTTTCAATGCCACTTGCATCTATAGGGTCCATCCTTCCGATGTGCTGTCCAAAGAGAAATTTGTATCGATGACAATCAGGAGTATTCATGGTATAGTCTGGTGAGAGATCCGAATTAAACTTAATTAAATTATAATAAAAATTATTTAAATTAAATCAAATCAGTTTAATTTATTTAGAATTGAATTGAATTAAAATCACTAGTTTGATATACTATTTTGAAAATTGAAAATCTGAATTGTTAGAAGTTAATTTTTTTCAAACCGAATCATTTATTAAAAGAATGAAATTGTTAAGTTATTTTTATAAAAAAAAAAAACTTAAAAACTTGTTTTTAGTATTTTTTTTTTTTATTTTGAGTTTCGGTTCGATTTCAGTTTTGTTTTAGTTCTAGAACCGTTTGTGCAATATAGTTTGATTCACTAAACAAACATAACGATTCAGTTATTTTAACTTGAGTTCAATTCAATTCAGCTGATAGATTCAGTTTATGATTTTTTTTTTAAACAGTCCTACATACCAACATTAATAAAATTAGTGGTCTTTTAAAACTAACAAGTTTTTATAAATATTAAATTATATTGGACCAAAATGAAATAATGGGCCTAAACCATGAATATATGATACACATGTTTAGCATTGATGCATATTCACCATGTTTTACTATATCCTTAGTGATCAGTCATCCAACTGTTAGAACAAGATTTGTTTTGATCAATATTCTGTGTGTTGATGATAACATTATATATGAATTTTGTATAAGATAATGTGGTACTCTAATCCTTTGCATTTTCCATTTCAGGAAATACATAAAGAGTATGCACAGATCAGCGCTCAGAAGCAACTGACTCAGAAGGTTCTGGATGGCTACATCAGAACATGCTCTGGCAAGACATCAGAAGATGGTCAAGCAGAATCAGAACATGAACTGAAAGCATCAGAAGAACGAAGTCAGAAGCAGAAGCTCTGAAGTTCTGAATGGTATCACGCTCAAGCTCTTCAAAGTCATAAGACAAGAAGATGCTCTGCACCAAGTTGTTGACTCTGAAATTCAAACGTTGTTATTCTACAAATCTGAGTCCAGAAGATAGTACAAGATGACAGGCTACTAAGTCTAATCTTTGACTGACAAAAGGAACGTTAGAAGCTACAAAAGGCAAAGTCAGTAAAAGCAGGAAAAGCAAGGCTCGAGGTAGTTGACAAAAGTGTGAAACATTAAATGCAAAGCTGTACTATTCACGCAAAGCATTAAATGCTCCCAACGATCATTTCCTCTCAGCGCCTATAAATAGAAGTTCTGATCAGAAGCAAAGTAGAACACTTGTGCAAAATACAGAAACGCTGTCAAAATCAAAACTCACGAACTTCATCTTCAACCTCACAAACTCTTGTAATATTTTAGTGAGTGTTAAGCTTAGAACTTAAGAGAAATATCACTGTTGTGATTATAGCTTTACTAGAAGCAATCTTACTCTTGTAAACATTAATTTACATTGTTTGTAAAAGGTTCCTAGAGTGATCAAGTTGTGATCTGTAGACTCTAGAAGACTTAGAAGGTTTCTAAGTGGAGAATTTCCTAGAGTGATCAAGTTGTGATCTGTATACTCTAGAAGACTTAGAAGTTTTCTATGTGGATAACCATTGTAATCAGTTGGATTAGTGGATTAAATCCTCAGTTGAGGTAAATCACTCTAAGGGGGTGGACTGGAGTAGTTTCGTTAACAACGAACCAGGATAAAAATAATTGTGTTCATTGTTTTTATCTTACAGGTTTTTGAAGTCACACTTATTCAAACCCCATCTTTCTAAGTGTTTTTCTATCCTTCACCAACACCGTCCTTAATGGAGTAAGATCATGTAAGTCATAACGAAGATTATAACCTACGGTTCTACGTGCCTCGCAAGTTATTTCTTACTACATCTTTGTTGATGAGTTATCCACAACACATTCAAATAGAGAAGAGTTATGTGAGTTTTACCCGATATTGAAACTTCAAGACTCTGTGTGTTTCGCTAGGTTATAAATTACTATATATACATATCTTGCATACTAAGTCTTATTTATCACTTTTTTACACATCACTAATTCAAAGACCATTTATTTGGCATATGACAGCCAAAGTCACTACTGTTGTACTCAGAACAAGTATAGTTAACATCCACTGTGTGGTATGGTAAAATGTTCATGAACCACACTATTTCAAGAGCTTTTGATTAATCTTCCCGTGTTTCAAAATGATGGCCACTAGGATTTCATCCAGTACTGGTGACCAAGAGGCCAAAGCGGAGATACAGGCTGATGTAGAAGATCTAAGTATCCAGAATTAAACATGTAAATAAGGGTTTAGAACATTTAGAAACAATAACAATAGGATGGAAATCAACAGGAGGACATGGAGGTTATGGATCCCTAACCCTTCGTTGTCGAGATCAGGGACACCCTAGTCCTATAAAAGTTTAAGCCACCCCCTCTAGTGATGTTTGATGGAAAAAGTGGTCTTCAAGAGAACATTATTAATTTCCATACACATATGGGGATCGTAGGTGCATAGGAATCTCTCAATTGCAAGCTTCTCTTAAAAACCTTGAAATAGGTGACTTTGCACGAGTACATGAATCTTCTCAGGTTCTCTAAAACTAGTTATCAAGACTTATCCATGAAATTGATCCATTAACGGCCAAGAATCGCAAGGTGTACATTACAAGCATTTTTAATGTGTGTCATTATAGTAATTTCAAGTCCTTATGCGAATAACTGACGTGTTTCAACAAGCCCACCATCAATGTGATAAACCATGACTAGGAAGTGTTCGTGGAAACCTTTTAGAATGGAATCAAGTCATACATTTAAATGATTCCCTCCCTCCAACACCAGCATACTATATGAAAGAAATAATGGTGAAGGTGTTAGCTGAAGATTTCGTTTTGCAAATATATGGTTCTTCGAAGAATAAAAATTCGAAGAAGAGATGGTTACTGATGACCATCGTTTGAAGATAAGAAAATGGCTCCTGATGGCCATGCTTCGAGAGTGAAGATTTCTAAGTCAGCGGAGATGATGAACACTGAAGCTCATAGGAGTGCATGTCTTCGAAGACTTAGGCAAATTTCATGAAATATGTTAAAGTATTACTAATTAGCGTGTTTTCGTAGTGTTTTAATGTTAAATACACTGCCACGCGTCGAAGAAGGACTTAGGCGGGAAGATTTGAAATTCGAAGATGGTTTCGTAACTGTCTAACAACAGATGGCATCCCTGGAGTTCTTATGAGAAACGTGGCATTAGATTAGCGTAGGGCCGTTAAGGTCGAAATTAGTATAAATAGGAGTCTTAATGTTAGGATTCTGTGTGTTCATTTTGTACAAATCACTCACATATTACTCAAGTATCAAGTGTTAAAGAGAAAGAGTTCGCTGAGAAATGTACGTATGACACCACCATTTTAATACATGTGTATTCCCTTTTCGTTTTCAGATATCTTTTCAGTATTATTGCATTTCATTTACTTCTTGCCATTTACATTCTTGTACTGTTATTTTCATGTCATTTACTTTTGAAGTATTTAATATTTCTGCAATTTTAGATTCTTTGCACTTTAAACAGTTTTCGTTTCATGTCTTATCTTTACTTACCCTTTTGTTGAAGTTATACTTGCATATAACAAAGTCACTATCAAGTTTACTTGTTTTATTCGAAGAAACTCTTATTGACAAAGATAAATCATAAATATGGTTCGAACGACCATTAATAACAATCTTTTTGACTATGTGTCCTAGGATCAATCTAGTCGATCCTGCGAGTAACCAAATCATATTTACTTATAGTTTGGAAGACTAGCGGTTGTTTACCGGAAATTACCGTAAACAAATTGGCACACCCGGTGGGACTGTGTCAACCAGATTGTTTTTAATCAATTGTTTTATTTTTGTCTAGAAAATATCAAGACCTTGTATGAACCTTAGGAACGGTAAGTTAACGAACAGTGCACAACCGATTCCCAAACGAAGGTACAACAAGAAAATGGTCGTCACGACCAGTGCAGGGGGAGGTCAAGATCCCCCACAAGGTTCAGGATCAGGCGCTGCAAATTCGACTTCCACTCAAGGAGCACGGGATATACCAGGTCCAAATGGGTCAAGACCTGCAGATAATTCCCAGGCCATCCCTGAGAATAATACAGGACCATTAGGGACTGTTCCAGTTTCAGTGTCGACCACTGCACCTTCATCCACAAGCGCAGAGGATATACCTTTTTCCTCGACAAATGCTGCAAATAACTTTTTTAGTCAAGGCACAAACTCTGCTTTCGAATGGAGGCCAAATAACCCATACGGAATGCCATACCCATATGGAACAGGCGTACGAGGGGTTGGGCCTACATATGCTACAACTAATAATGCGACGTTTTCGCCAAATGTTGCTTCAGTGGGTCGAAGTGCACACAACACTAGTTTTTCTACCCAGATACCCATGTTTACCACAAATAACCAAGCAGCATTCCGGCAAGAAATGGATGCAAGCAACCATGATATGTTAGGGGCTTTGGCCAAAGAGTTGGCTTCAATTTTGAACCCACTAGCGACGAATATTGCTAATACAAATCGGGAAAACGTGGAGACTTTCCAAAAGATATCATCTCAAATGAATCGAATGGCAGATTTCATGGGAGTGCCACCACCTAGAAGAAAAGACAAACAGCCTTCGAATCAAGAAGTGAGGCCTGTTTTGGAGCGTATACAAGATGTGGATCCCCCATCTAGGACAGCCACTAGGGATGTAGGCCCCTCACGAAGAACAGAAACGATCGAAGGAACTCAAGTGATTAATTTAGAGGCTTCGAATCAAAGAACCGTTCCCATTCGACAGGAAACGGAAGAAGAAGAGCGACCCAGATTAAGGATTGTGGGTAGGAACGAACATCCATATGAGATTGTCCAGAGAGTCAGAAGGGAAAATCTGGCTACGGAAAATAACCTAACTGCCATGATAGAAAGGGTTATGGCCAATAATGGCCTTAGTACTGGACTTCGACGTCCAAACTATACGTCCCTCATATCAGATTACATTATGCAGACAGAATTGCCTAGGGGCACTAAGGTACCTAAGTTTACAAAGTTTTCAGGCGAAACTAGCGAGTCAACTGTGGAACATATTGCCAGATATTTGACAGAAGCAGGGGATTTAGCAGGGAACGAGGATTTACGGATCAAATACTTCCCTAGTTCGCTAACAAAGAATGCGTTCATTTGGTTCACCACTTTGCCACCAAACTCGATAGATGCATGGGCATACTTGGAAAGGTTATTCCATGAACAATTCTATATGGGTCAAACCAAGATAAGTTTGAAGGAATTGGCTAGTATTAAGAGGAAGTTTACAGAACCAATTGATGATTACTTGAATAGGTTCCGTCTGTTGAAATCTAGATGTTTCACAACTGTCCCAGAACATGAATTAGTCGAAATGGCTGCGGGGGGTTTAGATTATTCAATTAGAAAGAAATTAGATACTCAGTATCTTAGGGATATGGCCCAGTTAGCAGATAGGGTTCGACAAGTCGAACGCTTGAAGGCAGAAAAGGTTAGGGCAAATAAAAACTATAAGAAGGAAAGGGTAGCGTATGTCGAAGCAGAGGACGCTGGTGATGAGTCTCTTAGCGACTCATACAACCCTGAAGAAGTCGAAATAGATGTGGCTGAATTAAGAGAAGCGCCACCTTATGCCTGCAAATTACTCAACCCTGCAAATGGAAAAAACCCAGTAGAAAACGATAAGAATGATAGGTTTCCTAAGAAAACTTACACATTCGACATCACCAAATGTGACGAGATATTTGATTTACTAGTAAAAGATGGCCAAATGATACTGCCTCCAAATTCCAAAATTCCTCCATTAGAACAACGAAAGAAGAGAGGTTTTTGCAAATATCATAGTTTTTTAGGCCATAAAACTTCACAATGTTTTCTTTTCAGGGATCTAATTCAAAATGCTATCAAAGATGGAAGGTTGAAGTTTGCTGACAAGACCAAGAGTCACATGAAGGTCGATACCAATCCTCTGAACATCGCTGATGCTAGCCTCTGTGAGCCAGTGGATGTTAACATGGTGGAGGCATCTGAAGTCGAAGTTGCAGAAACTAAAGCAATGTTCGATGGAGAGCAGGCTACTGAGAGTCTGAATAACCAAATAATCTTCGATACTGATGTCGAAGAATCTCCAAGGACAGAGATAACTGAAATTTCGAGGGGAGAGAACAGCGAGGCCACTGAACACCTCAGAATGAAACTCCAAAAAATCCAGATCTCTGAAGTTCCTCCAGCAGTCGTTAACATGGTCAGCGCCAGACGTCCAGTTTCTGAATTTGATGAGTTAGAGACATGGCTAACAAGGCAAAAAGGGGGTGTTGAAGTTCCTTTGAGAGGGGAAAGCTTCAAGGACTACCTTTGGGGTTGTCATAAGAGGAACGGTGGAAAACAATGGATGTGCCCAAGGTGTTCGATCATGCTGAATCGAAGGGTCGAAGCTAACTTCGAAAGGGCTCGACGCGAAAGATGGGAGCACCCAGGGAGAGAACCAAATCCCCTACTACAAGTGTACCCAAGGATGGAGGAGAGCTTAGTAGGATTTTTGGTCAGATGTCACAAAGGCAATACTGAAGTTGCACTATGTCCCAGATGTGGGGCAGTCTATGATGAAATGCTGGCACGATCCTTCGAACGTGTGTACTGCTACATGGGTCGAGAAACTCAGGGGTTGCGTCCTAACCTATACGGTTTCGACATATGGACTCCTACGAAGAGACCTGATAGTCCACACCCCAGAGTTCGAAGGGTAACATTCAAAGTCCCTGCAGATGCACCCAGGGATAGATGGGTGCAAGCTGGTGCAAGAGAAAACAAATGGCGGAGTTGGGACCAAGGAGGAAGAACTGCAATGGCATACAGGAAGCAATTTCAAAAACCAAATAGAGAGGTGTATCGATTGGAGAATTACAAAGGAAAAAATCCTATGTCCCGATCCCAGTGGAGAAGGCATCAGAGAATAAAAAAGGCTCAGAAGGAATACAGGCCAAGAGAAGCTGGAGAGTCTAGTAGCAACCAAGTCCCACGCCAGGGGGCAAAGTTAGACAAACCTCTAGTGGAACGCAGGCTATTCGAAGCTGAAAAGATCTTGGATGAAGAAGACAAGATACATTCTAGTTCTTGGAAAGAAGAAGATCGAATGACAAATGACTTTGATTCTGATGGAGTGTCATCCATAAACCTCAACTGCAATGTTGTGTCCGTGCTTCCTCATGAGTTCAATCAGGAAACGGAAGTTGAAGACTGCGAGGAGGCTGACATCGAAGAAATGGCAAAACACAGACCTGTGTGTTATTATGTGCTGAATAACGGTGCAGTTGAAGAACAGAACGCTTTCTTCGAAAGGCCTGATGAAGGTATGCGAAATCATTTGAAGCCACTCTATATCAGGGCTAAAATTGAGAATGTTGGCATCAATAAAGTCCTAGTTAATGGGGGAGCAGCAGTGAACCTAATGCCTCAATACATGCTAAAAAGAATTGGTATGTTCGATACTGATATAAGGCCACATAACATGGTTTTATCTAACTACGAAGGCAAGATAGGACAAACACTAGGAGTTGTTCAGGTCAATTTGACAGTAGGCTCAGTCACGAGGCCAAGTATGTTTATGGTTATACCAGCAAAAGCAAACTACAACCTTTTGCTTGGTAGAGAATGGATTCATGGAGTGGCAGCTGTGCCCTCAACAATGCATCAAAGGGTGACAATTTGGAGGGAAGACGGTATAGTAGAGAATATCGAAGGAGATTAGAGCTACTATATGGCTGAAGTTAACCAGGTTAATAAAACTAACTTCGATAGGAATTTGGCAAACATAAGTCCTTGTCATGCGGCAGAAGAGATGTACACCCCAAATAAGAATGCATTGTACTATTTAACTCTACACCCAAATGGATTCCAGTGGGATAGAGAGATCATGGATGGCCCAGCAGATCCAACACCATTGGAGAATTATCCAACAGAACGGCCGACAGCCTGGGACGATGACATTAATAATGTCTGAGTTTTCTTTCTTTGAAAAGATTTCGGCTTACGTGGCCGAGAATAAAAGAAAGGCGGCTCTCGAGGCCGAACTATCAAATGCAAAGATTGACACAGGTCTAACCAAGAAGGAAGTCACAGATTTAGAGATACATATGAGTTCCAAATCTTCTGAAGATTCGTTTCAAGTCGAAAGAACCATAAGAGAAGAATCGAGTCAAAGGTTAGATGCAATTTACGATGAAGAGCCTTTGGGGTTCGAAAAAGATCCAATGGCACCAAATATAAAGATGTTAGCTCAAGATCCACTCGAAGAAGTAAATCTTGGAGACGAAGATCAAAAAAGAATAACATATATCAGTGCGAAACTAGAACCAGAATTAAAGGCAACGGTCATCAAACTGTTGAAGGAAAACAAAGATTGTTTTGCTTGGGATTATGACGAGATGCCTGGTCTAGGAAGAGATCTGGTCGAATTAAAACTACCAATAAAGGAAGGAAAGAAGCCTATAAAGCAGACTCCCAGGAGATTCGCGCCAGAGATTCATTCGAAGATTAAAGCAGAGGTCAAAAGGCTTCTACGCTGCAAGTTCATCCAAACTACAAGGTATGTTGAATGGATTGCTAATATAGTGCCTGTAATTAAAAAGAATGGTTCATTAAGAGTATGCATAGATTTTCGTGATCTTAATGCAGCCACCCCTAAAGATGAGTATCCCATGCCTGTGGCAGAAATGCTAGTAGACTCAGCCGCAGGCTTCGAGTATTTGAGCATGTTAGATGGATATTCTGGATACAATCAGATCTTTATTGCAGAAGATGATGTATCCAAAACGGCGTTTCGTTTCCCAGGGGCAATAGGTACTTACGAATGGATTGTAATGCCGTTTGGTTTAAAAAATGCTGGGGCAACTTATCAAAGAGCAATGAATTCTATATTCCATGACTTCATAGAAACATTCATGCAAGTATATATAGATGACATTGTGGTAAAATCCACCTCAGATGTAACTCATCTCAATCATCTGAGCCAATCATTCGAAAGGATGAGGAAACATGGCTTGAAGATGAACCCCCTCAAATGTGCTTTCTTTGTGCAGGCAGGTGATTTCTTGGGTTTCGTAGTCCACAAAAAGGGAATAGAAATTAACCAGAATAAGACGAAAGCCATAATGGAAACCAAGTCTCCATCAACGAAGAAAGAACTACAATCTTTATTGGGAAAGATAAACTTCTTAACGAGATTTATCTCTAATTTGAGTGGACGCACACAAGCCTTCTCACCTCTACTGCGGCTTAAGCAAGGAAAATTCGAATGGAATGCTGAACATCAAGAAGCTTTTGATAAAATCAAGCAATACTTGACTTGTCCACCAATTCTATCTCCCCCAAATGGGAAGAAGCACATGCGCCTATATATTTCAGCTTCAGATAAAACAATAGGCAACATGCTGGCGCAAGAAGATGAGAACGGCATCGAAAGAGCCATTTATTACTTAAGTAGAGTACTCAATGATGCCGAGACTAGATATACCGCTATAGAAAAACTCTGCCTTTGCTTGTATTTCTCTTGTATCAAACTTAAGTATTATATAAAGCCAGTTGATGTTTATGTTTCGTCTCATTGTGATGTTATTAAGCATATGTTATCCAAGCCTATACTGCATAGTCGAATCGGTAAATGGGCTTTAGCCCTAACTGAATATTCACTAATATTTCAGCCTCTCAAGGCAATGAAAGGTCAAATTGTGTCAGACTTCATTGTCGACCATGCAGTAGCTGAGAGTCATCAATAGTATGTGGGTTTAAAACCTTGGAAGTTATACTTCGACGGTTCAACGCACAGAGAGGGAACCGGAGTTGGTTTGTTGATAATTTATCCTGATGGAATTCCAACAAAGCTCAAGTATAAAATCGAGGGTCCGCTATGCTCCAACAACGAAGCTGAGTACGAAGCATTAATAGCTGGACTTGAAGCTTTGTTAGAATTGGGGGCAACCAGAGTCGAAATTAAAGGGGACTCTTAATTGGTCATTAAACAACTGACGAAGGAATACAAGTGCATCAAAGAAAATTTGATCATGTATTTTGTCATAGCAAATAGGCTACTCAAGAAATTCGAATATGTGGAATTAAAACACATATCAAGGATGAATAACCAAGAGGCAAACGACTTGGCGCAGTTAGCTTCAGGATACAAGGTATCAAAAGAAAAGTTAGAAGAATTGATTGAAGTAAGAGGGAGAGCAATGTCTACTAAACTTTCCCCAAGTGATCTGGAGAATTCACAATTGGGTTACGCCAACAAAGGAGAATTCGAAGTGCTAAACATAGACTCATTAGTAGATACAGATTGGAGGAGTCCAATAATAAACTATCTAAAAAGCCCTTCGACGGATACAGACAGGAAGATAAAATATAGAGCCCTGTCATATTTCCTGATGGGAAACGAATTATTCAAGAAAACTCCTGAAGGGGTATTGTTGAAATGCTTAGGTGAAGCAGAAGCATACTTGGCTCTGTCGAACGTACACAGTGGGGCATGTGGTGCACATCAAGCAGGACACAAAATGAAATGGCTTTTATTTCGTTATGGAATGTATTGGCCTTCCATGTTAAAAGATTGCATAGAGTTTGCAAAAGGGTGTCAAGAATGTCAAGAACATGCAGGTATCCAGCACGCCCCAGCAAACGAATTAAGTACAATAGTGAAACCTTGGCCTTTCAGGGGATGGGCGTTAGATTTGATCGGAGAAATTCACCCTAAGTCGTCTAAAGGCCAAAGATACATATTAGTAGGAATAGACTATTTCACAAAATGGGTCGAAGCAATACCACTAGCAAATGTGGATCAAGAGGCCGTGATTGAGTTTATTCAGAAACATATTATATATAGGTTTGGAATCCCAGAAAGTATAACAACTGATCAAGGTTCGGTCTTTACTGGACGAAAAATGCAAGACTTTGCCAAAGAAATAGGTTTCAAGTTATTTACTTCTACACCTTACTATGCTCAAGCAAATGGACAAGTTGAAGAAGCAAACAAAATAATAATTGGCCTTATCAAAAAACATGTGGGAAAGAAACCCAAAAATTGGCATAAAACTTTGGACCAAGCACTTTGGGCTTGTCGAGCATCTCCAAAAGAAGCTACAAACACAACTCCTTTCCAGTTGACGTTTGGGCATGATGCAGTACTCCCAATCGAGATATATCTACAGTCAGTAAGGGTACAAAGACAAGCAGATATTCCTCCCAACGTATACTGGGAGTTAATGATGAATGAGTTAGTAGATTTGGATGAAGACAGACTTCGAGCGCTGGAAATGATAAAAAGGCAAAAGGAAAGAGTATCCAGAGCATACAACAAAAAGGTGAAAGGTAAAACGTTTATTAGTAATGACCTAGTTTGGAAAGTTATTTTACCTATAGATCGAAAGAATCAAGCACTTGGTAAATGGTCCCCGCACTGGGAAGGACCCTTTCGAATCTTAAAGGTATTTTCGAATAATGCTTATGAAATTGAAGAGTTAGCAGAAGATCGTAGGATCTTGAGAGTAAACGGAAAATATCTAAAGAGATATAAACCAAGCATGTACGAAGTAAAGATTGCAAAAACGTAGACATTCAGGGGACTACGAAAGCCAAAATGGTCAGACATGTACCAAAGTATATGTGTTGCATTGATCAAAATGGCTTTACGATCAAAATAGATGGTAAATTAAGAAAAGAGTCAGAGAAGCACCAAAATATTTTGTCATTGAAACATAGAAGTACAAGCATTACAAAAAGAGATCCGGGGACATGACCCAGGAACTCCTGAAAATATTAAAAAAAAAAGGGAAAGCATAAAAACCTAGGGCAAATATTGGCTAATTAATCCTCTGATCCAATCCTTCTAAGGACAGCACAGGCAAGCTTTCAGCCTCGAACATGTCCATGGATCCAGAAGTGCACATCCGCCTCACGACACCCTTCTTAAGGAATATATAAGAGAGGAGTCTACCATACGGAAGACAGGTTACGTTTCCCTGACCGGCAGTAGCCACAGAAACGGCCTCAACAAGCCCTTTGAAAATCATCAAAGGGAAGTTAATCTTCTTTCCTCGAAGACCACAGAGAATAAACTCCAAGTCTTCGACCATGATGTTGTTTTCATCAAGCCTCCGAGGATGGAAATTACCCACAAGCATTTGATGCCAGATCCTGATAACCTTGGCACTGAAAGGATCGTTGTCCATGAGAGTCCTCAACATAAGATGAGTAGTCATGTTGAAGCTGTTGTCATCAAATGTTTCCCCGGAGTTGTTGCATCTCATCAGGTTAGCAATGGTGGTGGGAGTGATGCTGAGATGAGCGTGTCGAACCTCAGAAACTATGGTGGTCCTCCCTTCAGGATCTATGCATAGAGACGCAAACATCCAGAAATTTGCAAGCATGTTGGGGTAAACGGGACCTTCCAGGATGTCTCCAAAATAGAAATCCAGTTTTTGGTTAGCAAAGAGATTGCCAAGAGTGATGAAGTTGCTATCAAGTTCATACTCACAAAGTTTGAACTCCTTCTTGATAACAGCCTTTATGTTGTTGTAAGAGAGAGGCGCAGCCATTTTTTTGAAAAGAAAGTTTGAAGAAAAGGTTTCTCTCTTCTGTTGTTAGTGTTTGAGGAAATGCAAGAATGGAGAAATGAAAACGATCTTAGGCCTTTATATAGACCTGAGGTAATGAAGGGTGGTTTAAAGTTTTAATGATTGATTGGACTGCGGTTTGGTATTCCAAAAAGGGAGTTAAGGCTTCCACCGTTTCCCGCCCTTGGAAGTTGAAAAGTAATCATGAAACTGATGCACGCACGTCTCAAATGAGCGTTTTGAAGAAAGTGACGTCACTGTTTAATAATGATTACGGCTAGAGAAGTAGAAACGTCAAGTCTAAGAATAAAGATACTGCGAAGAGTGGTCGGGGTTATGTGTTGCATTGATTAGAATCACTGTGGAAAATCTGAAGATATATATTTTGGCAAAATATGAAAGATTTGCTAAAAATAGTGCTTGCGAATATGGAAAACATAGACGAAAAATAGAGGTCAAGCATACAGATAGACATTTTTATAAAAGGTTCGATTACAAAACAAAAGTGCAACAAAATACAGAGTTCGAAGCAGCTAGTTGAAATCCTCAGGGAGACTATTTTTGATCTTCAAATATTGAGTTTCCCATGAAGACATACGAAGTTCGAGTAACGCCCGGTGTTTCTTCAATCCTTCAATCTCTGGCACTAAATTTTGTGCGGTTTCGAAGTGTTTAATCCCCAATTGCGCCACTGCAAGCAGATCTTGTTGATTGGCCTTTTGTATGGTTGCCTGACAATTCTCAGCTTCCTTTATCTTTTCTTCGAGAGCTTTTATCTCTTGTTTCCAGGAGTTGATATCCTTCTCATAATTATCATATGCCTTCCGATTTTCTGAATGTTTAAGCTTGAGGGCCTCACCTTGTTTCGTCGCATCCACAGCAGAGTTCCATGAAGAGTCATGAGAGGCTATTTTTTCAGATAGTTGCTTTTCGATATTTTGTTTTCGAAGAATATTAGCGTGAAGTTGTTCAACTAGAGAACCTAGCAAAACAATCACCTCTGAAACTTCTTTCGAGACTCGAAACAAATCCACTTTCTTCAAGAGTTGATTCAAGTTATGACTTTTAATAGGATCTTGACTAAGAACATCCACAAGATTGACCCCAAAGAATCTTTCTTTTATCTGTCGAAGGAGGTCAGGAATGTTTTCCTTGTCACCAGATTCTACAAGGACAGCTGGAGAGATGTCAAGTTCTGAAGGCGAAGTAGTATTCACATTCATTATAGCTTTTAGAAAACTGAGAGGATCAGTTTGCTTAAGCTGTTCTAGTTCCGAAGGAGTGGGCTTCATAGGGGCAGGCATCGAAGTTGCCCCAGGAGTAGTTTCTGTGTCAAGAGTTGAAGTTTCTGGACGATTGTGTTTATCTGGTTTGGAAATTTCCTCCATAGCGTCTTGTTCGGATACAGTATCTTCACTACCATGTGGTTGTGGATTCACGTTGTCACTACCTGAGAATGGATGATTTTCTTCCAGGTTTTTATCTTGATGAGTAGCTGGGGATTCGTCAGTAGATTGGCTTTCTTCGACTGGCTCATTAGGTAAGATGGTGGTAAGAGGCCTGGTATCTTCAAAAACTGGTGAGAGAACATGGGATTTATTTTGGGAAATATCTGCATTAAACAAACCAGACTTAGTCAGAACGATAAGGCCTTGAGAAGTTTATCGATGAAAGTGAAAGAGTTATGATTACCTTGAGGTTTATCGACATTAATGGTGAAATTGTAAGTCTTAAGACCTGAAGTAGCAGTACCAGTATCATCCTGCAATGACAAGGTAAGATGTTAACTTAATCATGTAGTTAAAATTATGAGATGATTTTGGGTTGAAACCCAAATACCTTGGGTGGAATATTGTCTGGACTTGAGTTATGACTTTCGACAACGAAGGCATTACTGGCAGTTTTTAAAGGTGATTCCTCAGAAGACGCCTTGTCGCTAGGAGAAGCAACTTTGGAGGAACCTAGCCCTTTCTCTTTTCCCGAAGGAGTAATAGCTTTCTGTCTCTTTCTATGGCCTTGCCTGGTACGAGGAGGAGATTTGTCTTCATCATCTGAGACAACTGTTGAAGAGACTTGTCGTTTCGAACCTACCGGGGGTTTCGAATTTTGGGAAATATAAAATTGAGTAAAATAAGCACTATTCACAGATTATATGAGATTAATGATATAAAATGGGTATGTACCGTGGGTTTCTTGCTAGTGGCAATGGAATCACTCTCACTTGGCTTGTTACTTTTAGATGCCCCAGAGTCCTTCTGTGTAGGAGCTTCTTTAATCTTCTTTCTTCGAGCAACGGCTGTAGTTGAGACTGGAATCAGTATATCAACAGAAAAAAGAAAAGTCAGTCGAAAGATTGTCTGAGTCCAAACCTTCAGGTATTGGGGTCAAGACACGAACATGTTCAAGATCTATATGAAGATGCCCTTTGAAAGTATCTAGGGTATGCTTAGTCAGAACCACTCGATCAGCACGTTTTTTAGTACTTTCTTGAAGATCTTTTAAAACGTTGCCACACACAAACCAATTTGGAAAAGGAGGGCTCAGAGCCACACCAAAATCCGCACTTGGTAGTGGAGGGAATTTTGGAGGATTAAGTTTGAAAGCCACTTCATAGCGTAGTTCTGGTCGAACATGCAAGGGCAATTTTAACTTATCTAGTTTGGCGGAAAACTTTTCGCGTAAAATAACTGCAGCTTCACGAACGGTCCGACTAAGATCATCAGGCCGATAGATAGTTTCAAAGAATTTTTGAAAAGCTTGGATTTCTTTAATATGAGTCGAGGTACCTTTGTGGAAATTCTCTTGCACATCATCAAAAGCTGTAGTTAGTTCTTGAGTGAGACTATCGGCGTCAAAGATTTGTGAAGTATAGTAATCCGTCCACCATTGGTGAAAGTCTGGTGTGGAGTAAAAGGCAGGTTCGAAGGAAATAGGAGAAAGATTGGTGACGCCAACATATTTGTTGATCTTTGATTCACACTCCTTTTCAGTCAGGTGCAAGGTATGGAAGCACAGATGGTTCCTTTTATCATATAAACACTTGGGTTTTACCTGCACCAGCCCAAACTGTCTCGAGACCAGATTTGGTTGGTAGCATACGAGAACGCATTGACTTTTTGATGGTCGAAGACGATGATAAAACAACCTTGGGGTCAGAAAGGCTTCCCAAATTTCCATAGACTCAGTTTGTTGATCCTGAGATGTTGATGGGAACCTTCGGGTGAACCATTCAGGACCGATTGTTCTGTGTACAAACGGAGCCATGGAAGGATCGAACTGATTACGCTGGGCGAACATCATTGTATATGCTAGAAAATGTTCACGAAGTTTCCCAGTTTCTTCTTTTGGCGTTAGGTAAGCCAACCTAGTTCCTTCTATAGTTCGATTCTTAATTTTATTATCTTCTTCATTGACGTTGCTTTGAAAGGGAAGGTGAGTTTCAAATGTAGCGTTAAGCCACAGTTGCAGTAGCCAAAAAGGACCAGCAAAAAGTAGAGTGCCAGTTTGGTAGTTTTTGGTAAGATTCGCAGCTTCGCTGAGGTTTTCATAAAGAAATCCTAAGAGTAATTGGCTTAGGTTGAGCTTTTTTCCAGCATGTAGCTGATTAGCCATGCAAAGATACCTCTTTGCAACCTGTATGGATCTTGAGCAGAAAGCGCATCGCGAGAGCCATAGTGCTAAAAAAGCAATATGTTCTTCATCAGAAACTTCTGCTTGTGTTGTGTCGTGGTACTTCTGGATGAATGCAGTATAAGTAACTGTTGATTCATTAAAGCTAATAGTATCAATATCCATATCATTGGGGTCGAAGGTCTCCCCAGTTGGTCGAAGTCCTGTAATAGCAGCTATATCGAAGAGAGTGGGGGTAACCATCCCACATGGAAGAGGGAAGGTGTTGTGGGAAGCATCCCAGAAATGAACCGCTGCTACTAACATGGGTTGGTTATATTCTAAGCCTGTTTTTGATAATTGAATCAAATCATATATTCCTAGTGATTTCCAGAAAGATTCTTTCTTTTTCTCTACTTTTTCTAACCAGGCATAGTATAGATCAGGATCTTTGGCTAAAGGGATTGACCTAAACACTTTTACAAAGTTGGTCATATAGTTTAACCTAATTTGTGCCAGAGCCAAATGGGGTGCAGTTGAAGTTTCTTCAGCATTATCAGGTTCTCCTAAAGAGGAATGACCATCTTCATCTATCTTAATCTTACTAACCAAGGGTCTAGTTTTGTAATAAGAAGGGAAAAATTTGTTTATAGATGGATTACTTTCACCTGGTAATGGACCCATAAAAGCAAGAGGTTTTCCAGAAAGTTCAAAGGGGATGAGTACCTGAGAAGCGTAAATTGCGCGCACCTCTGCGGTGTTAGGGTTTGGAATGTGTTCTCGTTCCCCAGACCGCGTTGTTGTTTGGAGCTTTAGAACGGGTTGAAGAACATTTGAAGATGAAGCCATAGAGAAGTTTGATTGAGAAAGTATTCTGTTGAAGAAGATGAAGAAATAGGAATGAAAAGTTGTATAAAAGTGAAGACCAGGTATTTAAAGGTTTAACGGGAACCTTTTTAAATCTTTTGGGTAAAACAAAAGGACACGCGGCGGGTTTTGATTTAATCCAACGGCGGTCAAATAAATTAGCTTTACTCCTAGTATGTAGGAATAATGATCAAGAAGTAAGGTCAAAAACGTGGGAATGTAAGTTATGAGAAGACATCTTTGAAAATGACAAGACGTTTTGAAAACAGGGTCATCAATGATTATGACGTTAGTCAGCAATCTTGGAACTTTCAAAGAGTAGCAAGGAACGAAATCTTACAATGACAAGAAACGCCTATTTCTCTTGTTTTTTCGAAACAGGCATTTATTGGGGGCAATTTGTTAGCTGAAGATTTCGTTTTGCAAATATATGGTTCTTCGAAGAATAAAAATTCGAAGAAGAGATGGTTACTGATGACCATCGTTTGAAGATAAGAAAATGGCTCCTGATGGCCATGCTTCGAGAGTGAAGATTTCTAAGTCAGCGGAGATGATGAACCCTGAAGCTCATAGGAGTGCATGTCTTCGAAGACTTAGGCAAATTTCATGAAATATGTTAAAGTATTACTAATTAGCGTGTTTTCGTAGTGTTTTAATGTTAAATACACTGCCACGCGTCGAAGAAGGACTTAGGCGGGAAGATTTGAAATTCAAAGACGGTTTCGTAACTGTCTAACAACAGATGGCATCCCTGGAGTTCTTATGAGAAACGTGGCATTAGATTAGCGTAGGGCCGTTAAGGTCGAAATTAGTATAAATAGGAGTCTTAATGTTAGGATTCTGTGTGTTCATTTTGTACAAATCACTCACATATTACTCAAGTATCAAGTGTTAAAGAGAAAGAGTTCGCTGAGAAATGTACGTATGACACCACCATTTTAATACATGTGTATTCCCTTTTCGTTTTCAGATATCTTTTCAGTATTATTGCATTTCATTTACTTCTTGCCATTTACATTCTTGTACTGTTATTTTCATGTCATTTACTTTTGAAGTATTTAATATTTCTGCAATTTTAGATTCTTTGCACTTTAAACAGTTTTCGTTTCATGTCTTATCTTTACTTACCCTTTTGTTGAAGTTATACTTGCATATAACAAAGTCACTATCAAGTTTACTTGTTTTATTCGAAGAAACTCTTATTGACAAAGATAAATCATAAATATGGTTCGAACGACCATTAATAACAATCTTTTTGACTATGTGTCCTAGGATCAATCTAGTCGATCCTGTGAGTAACCAAATCATATTTACTTATAGTTTGGAAGACTAGCGGTTGTTTACCGGAAATCACCGTAAACAGAAGGCTAAATGTTTCGTAAAAGAATAGGAAAGAAATGCTAAGAAAATATCCATAGTCGCGAAGGAACGAATCAATATAGGAAATCTATTGAGCACTACCCTCAAACAATTAGGGACAATGGGCTTTCCAAACCTCCTAGAAAACATGTCGGTGACTACACCCCGTTAAACACCAGGTGAAAACAAATATGGCGAGAGGTTTTCATACCAAGGACATTCTCGAACCTTAATCCCTAAATGGGGGGTGATGGGAAATAAACCCAACAAGTAGTGAAAATACGATACTGTTAAGGATTATTATACATATGATTTCCATCAGGTGAAGAATAAAATACAGTGCCTCGTCCGAAAGGGGTACCTAAGAAGATACATTGAGTGCATGTTATATAGCTCTAAAAAGAGATCATAACCTTATGTCTATGATAGACGTATAAGTCCCAACCGATAAATAAAAAGAAATAGAAGAAATAAGTGGAGGAAAACCCACTCACAATATAATCAATAGTATTGCTATAGGTTTCATTTGGAGGAGGCGATTCAAGCTCCTCATGTAAGAGGTATGCCCACTAGGTCATGCACTTAGTTGATTCATCATCAAATCCTCACCTAAATTATGCATATGATGTCACTTTCTCCCATAGGGACATTGCTATGATTCTATGCCATGAAGGTGACTTCACGGTCATCAGTGTATAAGTTTTTAACTAGGATGTCCAACGATTACTCATAAACCTCTAAAGTTTTGTTGACGTCCTTTACTAGGATGCATTAGAAAGACACTAGCTAAAACCAACATTTGTAGCCTTCTAAAGGCTCCTTAGAGGGCTTCTCGAGACAACAGGTACAAGTCCAAGGATATATCTTCATTAGAACAATATTCAGACAGGATGAGAACATTGAGACTATAAAATCCATATACATTATTGTAAATGCTCCTTCATCGTACAATATAATCGTTGGTCACCTCGTGTTCAATGTCATAGAAAGGGTTTTATCCACACTCTACCTTACCATGAAATACCCCTTAGATAATGGACAAGTAGAAGTTGTGAATGGAGATAAAAAATTAGCCATGAAGTATTACCAAGATAGCTTTAGAATAAAAAAAATGGCAATGGCTGCCAACCTTCCACCGAGGCCGAATGTACATAACGTGAATGTCAACTTGGTGGACCTAGATCCAAGGGAAGAATACTTGGAAGATAGATTAGTCAATATGGAGGGCCTCGAACAAGTTCAAATCGACCCTCACCGTTTCCAGACTACAAAATTAGAAACCACCATGACAAAAGACGAAAAAGAGGAACTAATCCACCTGCTTCAGAAGAACGTAGAATTATTTTTCTATAACTCCTCAAATATGTCAGGAATAGATGTCGATAACATTAGTTATTGTTTTACCCTTAACAACATTATTAAGCCGGTTATACAATAAAAATAGGGGGGATATAAGTGGATATTCATTGAAGAAGAAGTAAAGAAACTAAAAAAGGTGAGGCAGATAAGCAAGACCAAGTATCCATCGAAGTTATCTAACACGGTGATGGTGAATAACTCCTCGATGAATGAAGAATGTGCATGGATTTCAAAATCTTCAATCTTATATGTCGATTTGTACCCCTTAACTTTATGATATCTATTTAGGTTACAATCAGGTCAAGATGAACATATGGGACGCATCCAAAACTACTTTCAAGACCAATAATTACAACTACTATTACTAGATAATTCCTTTTGGTCTTAATAAATCAGGCGCTAACTATCATAGATTGCCAGATAATTCACATAAAGGGCAATAAGTTATTAGGTATATCTAGCCACTTCAAAATTGCAAACCATATTTTCCAAGACATTTCACAATTAAAAAAATGTATAATTTAATTTTTCTTCAACACCATAGCCATTGATGCACAAATAAAAAAGTTGAATTTTAAATACAACATTTAATTATGTTTTTTGTAATAATAATTGTAGGTAACAACTTCTCTATCGATTAAAATGTGTATTGTTCTTCCGACAAGTTAGCTAATATCATTTTATTTAATTACATTAAATTATTTATTAAATAATTTAAATTTTAGACAATTTTAATATATTTAGTTTTTGAATAACGCTCTCTAACTTCTTGTGGTGGATAATGAAAAAATCATATTGTTGTTATAATATGATCATTACTTCTGCTCTATTTGCTTATTTTTTGATAATTTTGAATTTATTGTGTGTAATTTGAATCTTCACATTTCACCTAATAATTTTTTAAAAAATATTGAAGTTGATCATGAAAGTGATTTCTGTACTATAATGTATGACGGAGCAATATTATATGTAACAATAAGACTTGATTTTCATTGATTTGAAAAAAAAAACATAGTACTTAAATATATTTTATAAATAAAAAAATTTAAAAAAAGTTATAATTGTTTATATTGTTTTTCACCCAACAATTATTTTATATATATTAATGTCAACTAGTTTCATTTTCATATTGGAGTGAGAGTTAAAACAAAGTATTTTTTTTCTTTGCCTTCACTTATAAAATCGTGAAAATAAATTATATATATATATGAGGTGGATTACAAGGGTGCTAAGAATATAATACTTAGTATAAAGTGAATTATGTATTAATTTACAGAAACTGGCACCAAAGAAAAACACATTTAAAAGAAGAGATTATCTGAAGATAAGTGGCTAGAACTTAGGATTCCTATGTTGCTTAACTAAGGTTGTAAATAAAAAGAGGAAAAAACAAGAAGACACTAGTTCAAGATTTGATTGGTCGATCGATCAAATCCATGGCAAATGTAAAAGAATGTGGTGGCAAATGCCAAACACTCGGGTATGGATCCTCTCCATTTCCTAAAAGAAATGGAAAATTCCATTACTATAGTTTTAGGTGTATAAAATTAAATAATCATTAAATATATGTCACATGTCTTCGATATGCGTGTTGTTTACACATAAAACTATAATAATGGAGTAAATGGAGAGAGAGAAAAATGGAGAGGATCTTGACCCCAAACAGTCATAGTCGGCATTTGCTAAATTTGGTATGTTCCTTTCATTCAAGTGACGACAAAACTCCCTTTGCGGTCATTCCTTGCACAAGTACTCCGATACGTCGTTTTGGTGGGGTGTAATTTCACGTGAGGACATCTTTCGAGTTCCCTGTAATATTATTTCGATTTTGGCATGGATTATCTTGAACTTGTTATTCCAAACTTTGATAGGATACGTAGTTATCATCCACTCCCTCCGATACTTTTTAAACTTACATGTCTATATAAAAAAAATTAGTACTTATGGTTTTTCAAAGATGTTAAAGTTGATATGGATAGCTGATCCCAAGTGCAAATAAAATAAAAGAGTCATGTTGAGGTAAAATTTTGTCGGAATCTATGATATAGATCAACCACATAATAATGTGGATTGTTAATTTGTTGCCCGTAACTAGCGTTATGGCTCGAGTACAGTGTCGTCGAAAGAGCAAGTGCCATTGCATCGCTGTGATGATGCAATAGAAAGAACAAAAAGCAAAGATTTTCATATTTTTGTGAATGAAGTGTGGGTAAAGAAGTTTATGAAAGTATGATTCACTTTGGGATATGGAAGATAGACACTAGAAAATTTATGGAAATAGTTGAAGTTGACACTGTAGTTAGGACGAAGATCAATTGCATGTACCTACAAACAAAAAATAACTAAGTGGACATGCGAAAAGGAAGAAGAAATAGACAACTCGACATTTAAGTTTTGATACACAAGCAAAGTTAGGTCGAGAAATAGGGTGAGAATGATTGTAGGCAAGGGGTGGAAGAAGGATATTATGAATATAATAGCCCTGAAATTTACACATCGCAGGTTGGGTTAGAAAAACACCTTAAAGTAAAATTTAGAGAGAAATTATGAGGCTTATTTCAGGATATACCCCAAGGAAATAATATTTTTTAGAAGAGGATCTAAATGGACATGTAGGGAGTGTAGCAAGAGATTTGGAGGTGTGCATGAGGGGTATGATCTCGTGGAGGTAAATATGGAGGGTAACTCTAGATGTAGTTTTGGTCGACTTTTGATCTTACTATAGCTAATATTTACTTTAGCAAAAGAGGTGAACATCTTATCACATGTAAGAGATGTGTGATATGTTCTTATGATGACTTCTCGGCAAGTGTACCGATAGTGTCGAAGTAATATAAAAAAATATCGTCTCCACATGGATTGAAATTTAACAAGGTAAAAATTATGCGAATGAAAAATAATAATTGGGGAATTTTTAGATGGTTTTGGAAAAATAAAAATAAATTGCATTATCCCTTGTTGATGTTTAATGCATTATATGAATGATAAAGTCGTACGTTATATTCCCACGAGAATTAACAAGACCATTATACTCAATCTCTTGGTGTATAACTCACTAATTTCTACTAGATGTCTCTTATCACTATTCAACTAGCGTAAGTGAAATTAGGCAATGTAACGATACGTTAATTCAAATGTCATTACTAGAGGTCTCATATTCCTATTCAACCAGCGTAAGCACAAAAATTGTCCTAGTTCAAACGCATAGGCTAAGGGTCAGTATTTCATATGCGCCCAAGATCAGATTAACAGAGTATCTCAAATAAAAAGCATTAAGCAGAAGAGACAATTAAATAGAAATAAAATTTCAATTATTCATATAATATCAAATTAAACATATATCCCAAAAAGTTTAATACAAGTTCATCTCAGAAAACTCAATCTATAGTAGATTAGATACTCATATTACAACAATAAATTACCAAGATAGATAATGAAGTTTGCATGAAAATCCCTTGAAGAAACTAGCCTCCAGTGGCTTTTAATACACCCAAAATCATTTCTCCGGTGCTCCTTGCCATCACTTTCTGTCTCAAAATCAGAGCGATAGAGAAACTGCAAAAAAAAAATCCCCTTTTCAATGTGTCAAATTGGTTCAAAACGCGTCAGAAAAGCCCAGAAAAAGAACCCATCGCGTGCGCGATGGCTTTGTTACATCTTGCGTGATAAAATCACGTGTGCGCTGCCCTATTCTTTGATGTGTTATACACACGATGTTGTGTGATGCTATACGTGGTTATTCCAATAAATTTTGTGTTTTTGCTCCTTTTTTCATTCATTTTTCACTAAGTTTCTATTTCTTCATACTTAGAGATGTTTACATCTTTCTTCGGCCTTTATGCTTCATATTTTCTCATCTATGACTAATTTTGCTCTGATTTCTCATCTCACATAGATTTTTTTCTTATTGAGAAGTCAGATAGAGATTTTGTAGGACTGTAAAGTTATATCCGGAGAGATATTGACTATACAACATAGAGTATTGTTAATGGATGTAAGAGTGAAGAGGAGAGCGAAGAGAAGAAGTCACATGGGAGGGTGAAATACAAGAGAGTTTCCAACACATGGTTTTGGAGGGTTTCAGACATCCATAAGAAAGTGCAGTGATGTATGGAATAAGATGACCCAATAGATTAGAAAAGAAGCTAAAGAGGTATTGAGAGAATCAAGATGTTTTGAATCTAGTGGTAAAAATCATGGCGTGGAATGAAAGTTCTCAAAATAGAGTAGAGTAAAGAAGAATATTTTTAAAAATATTCTTGGTGTAAAAACGTCAAAATTAAAGTTGTGAAAAATATATAAAAGTTAAGAAAGAGACCAAGAAGATAGTGAGTGAAGCAAAAGCCTAAATTTTTTGACAGATTATACTGATCTTTATGAATAAAAGAAGAAAAATCTACATGTAGGTTTGCTAAGGGGAGACAAAGAAAGCAAATAAAATTAGATCAAGTGAAGTGTGTTAAGGATGTAAAAGACAAAGCCTTAGTTTAAAAAAAAGGATGTAAATAATACTTGGAAGACATATTCTTAAAATTTATTTAATGAAAGATATGATATCTCACTGGATTTCACTAAGCTCAACACTATAGAAGAAGACCGAAATTATAATTACTATCATCAAATTCAAAAATAAGAAGTAAAAGAAGCTTTAAAAAAAGATGAGAAACAATAAACCACTAAAGTGGTTGTGCCAGACATTGATTTAAGAAAATTTCTTTATAGACCTCCCAACCTTCTAGCCCACCTCTGGTGAAAAACCCAAACTACCCCTGACTTCGGAAATGCATCTCCGAAAGCGCCTTTTTTTAAAAAAAATTGTCTTATTTCAGAAGTTCATTTTCAAAAACAGCATTTCGGAAGTTCATTTCCGAAATACTGGGCGTTTTGCAGATTAAGCAAAAGAGCCCCCTCCCCCATTCATTTAACCCTAATCCTATTCTAAACTCAACCTCTCTTCAAAATTTCTGCAAAAAGCAAGTGTGGAGTATCAGAGATTGCCAACATCTTCTTCCAATCTCAATCTAAATCATCCCAAACTCTATTAGTGGTAAGTTTAGTGCATTTTTTTCAATTTTTAGATCCATTATTATATCTCTATTAGGGTTGTTTAGGTTGTTTAGATCCATTAGTCAAACTCTAAACTGCTATTTAGGTTGTTTAGAATGAATAAAATTAGTTATGTTTTAGGATTTTGGGGTCTGCCATTGGAGGTTGCAGAGAAGTTCTTCGCAGGGGTGTTTCGGAAGTTCATTTCCGAAAACACCTCCATTCCCAGTTTCGGAAATGAACTTCCGAATTGTATCAGAAGTGTAATTTTTTTTAGTTCTTTATGTTATCTCGCATATTAATCGATTTCAATTGTTTTCAGGAACATGTCAGACAACCTAGCACGCATCAGACAGGGTAGAGAGACCCAGACTGCGTCGGCTAGACGCGAGCGGGCGGCGCAGCTGGCGTCGACACGGGGACGGGGGCAGGGCCAGGGACGACGTGTGCGAGTTCCCGTGGAGATGGACGAGGGTACCTCTACATCTGGATCGAGGAGTCGTCTGGCTCGGGTATCTTCTTCCCACCAGCAAGAGGAGGAGGAGGAGGAGGTACCGGAGGTGGCAGTATCATATCACGAGGCGGAGGATGTACCGGATGTTGACCCTCCACTCGGGGAGGAGGATGAGCAGGAGGAGGGCTTCCCGGGAGGGCCCAGTGACACTTCAGTGCTGATATCCTACCGCAATCACGTCGCTCGGCGGATCTGGGAGGGAGGTATTTTTTATAATTTGCCCGACTACATTATTTAACCGTTTATAATTTAGACGTTTATTCAATATTTTATTAACCGTCTATTTAACATACTTTTTTATTTGTTTTTTTGTAACAGGAGAGAGAGCCGTTGAAAATGGTGAACCACGCCCGAAAGATTTTCAGTCTGTTTAAACCGACTGCCGAGTGGTTTAAGGACGCTGTGAGAGGTTCAGGGCTCAGTGGGCTCTGCATGACGGAGTACACCACCATCAGCCACGGCATGCAGGGGGCTTTTGTGGAGCGGTGGCACAAGGAGACGTCTTCTTTCCACTTGTCGGTTGGGGAGATGACGATCACCTTGCATGATGTGCAGTGTCTTCTCCACCTGCCGATCAGGGGGCCACTGTTGACCCACTCCCGGATCCAGAGGGTCGAAGCCACTGAGTGGATGGCGCTCTATTTGGGTATGGAGCCCGAAGTTGGTGACTTTGAGTGCGCCACGACATCTGGGCCTCATATCCGGTTCACCACACTGAGCCGCTACTTCGAGCACCACCTGGTGGCGGCGGCCGAGGCTGAGGATGCGGGTGACGAGCTATTTACACATTATCACCGTGGCTGCGCTCTCCGGTGCTAGTACATGCATGTGGTAGGCGCTGCGATCTTTGTGGACAAGAGTGCGAGGTACGTCGACGTGACCTACCTCCGCTACTTCATGGACTTGACCACCGTTCACCAGTGGAACTGGGGGGCAGCTACTCTGGCATACCTATACCAGAAGCTGAATGAGGCCTCCAACTGGAGGACGAGGCAGTTGACTGGATCCTGCACACTACTCACGGTACGTTTCATTTTAATTGTTCCGTATTTATTTATGTTTCGTATTTGTGTTTCGTATTTACTTATGTTTCGTATTTATTTATGTTTCAGAGCTGGATCATCTCCTACTTCTCCCGCATCCACGGCTTCCACATCGATCCTGCGTACGTTGACGCCATGCCCAGGGCCGCCAGATACGTTCTCCAGAGGGGGAACAATGCGGTGGGACCATACCGTGGGTACTTGGACCGCACGATGCACGATGACGTCACCTGGAGGCCGTTCAGCGACTACACTCAGATTGTCCCCTTTGACGGCATATCTCTATATTCTGGCTGGTTGGCATGCGGGACTACCATCATGGTCTGGTATCTCCCTGAGCGGTGCATGCGGCAGTTCGGATTTGTGCAGATGATACCCAGGTCACCCTTTGAGGCTGCTCCCGACACAGTGACCAGAGTGCAGCTCACTGCCATGTTTGAGGATTGGGAGCATCATGTGGTACCGGAGGAGTATCGTCGCATGCGGGTCACCCAGGAATGGCACAGTGTGGAGGGGTACGTCACATGGTTCTATTGGGTGTCACATCCTCTGCTGACACCCGACGCTCCCGGCGCTCCTAGGCCAGCACACGAGGAGATCCTGGAGAACCAGCAGGCCGAGGATGACCACGCCATTGATCTCCTTCCGATCTGCCAGCGGATAGAGATGCTGGGGCGGGACGCGTTGGACTGAGGTGTCGTTCATTAGGGCGGTCCAGAGGCAGTCGCCGTGATGGAGATGATCGTCACTGATGCGGGCCATGCGGCGGCATACAGGCAGCGGAGGAGGGCCCAGGGTGAGAGGGTTAGGCATACCCAGTAGTGGTCGGGTTTATTTTTTTTGTTTTCGGATTGTATCTTTCGTACACTATTATTATTTGGATTTGGATCGGATCGGTTTGTATATATCACTATTCTTATCATATTAGTATATTAGTATTTTCTGTTTATATATCGCTTATTTTATTTGCCGTCTTTCTTTAATTAAAAATACGAGGCTGTTTCCAAAATCATAAAAAAAACACAGTTTCTGCATAATTCGGAAGTTCATTTCCGAAACCCCCCAAAATCTGAAAAAAAGGTGTTTTCGGAAGTTCATCTCCGAAAACACCCCCCATTTGGTGTTTTCGGAGATGAACTTCCGAAGTCTGAGAAAATTTATAAAAAAAAATACTTCGGAAGTTCATTTCCGAAGCAGGGTAAATTAGGGTTTTCGTTGGGGGTGACCCCCATAGGGAGGTGGGTAAAGAAAAAACCTGATTTAATCATCCAACTCTTTTATGAAATTATGAGGTTAGAGCAACTGTCAGATGAATGGAAAGTAAACACTTTACTTTCAATCTATAAGAACAATGAGATATACATTATTGTGCAAATCATAATAGGTTAAACTTATGATTCATACCATAAATTTATGAGGAAAAAGTGATTAAATGGAGACTAAAAATAATAACTCAAATTACTAGGATTCAATTTGGTTTTATGTCTAGAAGTTGACTATGAAAGTGATTTATCTGTTATGATGTATGATAGAGTGTCTAAATATGCCTAAATAGATTTTATAAAAATCTCTGGAGAAGAGAAAGCTGTTATGATTATATATTTTTTCAACGAACAATTCTTTTAAACATATTGATGTCAGTTACTTTCATTTTCATATTGGAGTGAGAGTTAAAACAAAATATCTTCTTCTTTGCCTTCACTTCTAAAATCGTGAAAATATATATAAAGTGGATTACCGTAACAACATCATCTTCAAAAACGCTCGTTTTAGCTTTCTTGAGAGCTTGTCGGAGGTGGTTTACAGGTCTTGGGAGTGGTTAGAATCGAGCCTTAAATGTGCTCCGTTTTGTAATTTTAATATTTGGCATTTCAATCCGCTATGCTGTTTTATCTAGCGGTTCTGTTTTTCCCTCTGTATTTGGGTAGAGCAACCCTTTTGCTCTAATTAAATCAATTGCCTATTAAAAAAAAAAAAATATAAAGTGAATTATGTATTGAAACCCTTTAGATTATCTAAAGGTAGGTGGCTAGAACTTAAGATTTCTATATTGCTTAACTAAGGCTGTAAATAAAAAGAGAGAAAAGAACAAGAAGACAGTAGTACAAGGATTGATTGGTTCCTTTCATTCATGTGACAACAAAAATCTCTCTGTGGTCCTTCCATGCATAAGTAATCCTAGATGTCTTTTTTGGTGGGGTCAAATTACGTGAGGGCATCATTCATGTTCCCTCCAATTTTGTTTGAACTTCAGCTGAGATTTTCCATCAATTATTAATAACTTACTTATAATATGTAAATCAAAATCTCTTTTTATCCTAGATTCTCTTCACTCGAGACACTGTCTCCTTAAGCCAGCTTAATTAGTAGCGGTACAAGAACATGAATTCGAACCCGCGACATTTCATTTATTCATCTGTAAATCACAATGATCCAAACCAACTTATAATGTCAAGTTTCGTGGATACTATTAAAGATAAAATACAAACTGAGTCCAACCATATAAACAAAATATCATACAAACCAACAACAACAAACATAACATTACTTTAATCAACCGATATGGGTGCATAGTCATCAGCAGCTGGTGGAGCTTGAGATATGGCAGATAATACAACAAAAGTACCAAATAAGATTGTGACTATAGCATTGAAGTTGACAAGTAAAGCCTCAGAACCATATTTTGGAAGTCCTGAACTCTCCAAGAATGTGAGCTTTTCCAGAAACCCAAGAGAAGCAGTGGCAAGAGCTAAAATATACACAAACAGCCCGAATAATACATGCCATGGAAGTGACTCACGTCTTATCTCTGAGCTTCCACCAGGGAAGAAAAATACCACAAACCCAAATATCCACTACATGTATCAGAATTACAATGTTAGAAAAAATGGAAGATAAATGTATTCATTTGTAATTCTGGCTGATAAACCAAACTCTGATACTATATTAAGAGTCGAAGAAACTAATTTCATTGATTACGAAGTAACTATATAAATACATTTCCTACATCAAACAAGGGAGAGAGTAATAAATTAATAGAGAAGTAACTGAAGGAACTCACACATGACTTAATCATATAACTGTAATATAACTAACTTACTAAAAGGTCATTTGAGGTGGTTGCTGGCTTAGAAAGTTAAATGTGAATACAAAATATGTTTGGATAATTACAAGTATGGAGATTTGTTATACATAAGTAGAGTTTGTTAAAATTAGTTAAGAGTTGATTAGTAAATTAGTTAAGTTTAGTTAGTGTGGGAATATTTAGCAAAATATAAATATGGAAAGATGAAAAGTGAAATGTAAAATTAAGTAATAATAGGAACAAATGTAAAATTAAGAAGTAATAATAGGAAGAAATGTAAATTGAGTGGCTTATATTTATGTATAATGTGTTCTCAGTTGGTATAGTATGTAGCTTACTATATAAATTTATGTCCAGGTTTGTGATAGTACTATAAGAGAAAAATAAAGAGTGTAACAAAGTGAATTTCATTTTATTGGAAATTTAATTTTCTTTGTTAAAC
Organism: Vicia villosa; assembly: GCF_029867415.1. NCBI lineage: Eukaryota > Viridiplantae > Streptophyta > Magnoliopsida > Fabales > Fabaceae > Vicia > Vicia villosa. The sequence goes on along the minus strand of NW_026705619.1, from coordinate 401,192 downwards.
ATATATATTTTTTCATTCAATTAATTGTTTAGAATACAATTTTTTTTTCAACTTTAGTAAGAGTTATATTTCATATCACTATTGAAAGTCAAATTTCCGTTGCTGTTCCAACAATTAGTATCAGAGCCAATTGTAAAATATATAAATATAAATTCGCTAAAAAAATTAAGTTTTACCACTTTAAAATTTTACAATTGGATGTGATACCAATTGTTTGAGCCGCAAAGGAAATTTGACTTTTAATAATAATATGAAATACAACTCTCACTAAACATAAATAAAAAATAATAATGTAGCCTACACAATTAATTGCATGATGAAATATATATGTTTAACCAAGAAAGATTAAATTTATAATAAAATTAAACTCTGTTTGTTGCACTCTTTATTTTATTTTTTTGTAGTATTACTGACAAACATAGACTTAAATTTATACAGTAAGCTATACTATAAAATGAGAGAACCACATTACACATAAATATAAGTCTCTCAATTTACTTTCCTTCCTATTATTACTCCTTAATTTCAAGGAATTAACTTTACATTTTACTTTTTATCTTTCTATTCAACTTGTATGTCAAAGTAAATTTGTAGAACAATAACAACAAAATTAATGAGTAAAAGTAAGGTTAGTATTATTCAAAATTAACATTTCTAGACATTTATATTTTTCATATAAAATTATTGTTCGAGCTACTTTAGTGAGGTTATATTTCATACCATAATTAGAAAGCTAATTTCCACCGCAGATCCAAACATGAGTATAACACTCAATTGTTAAAATTTTAGAGTGGTAAAATTTTATTTTGTGAAGAGAATGACTTCTATTAATGGAACCATCAAGGTTGAGAAATATGAAATAGAGAAAATTTAATAGAAAAAGTGATTTTTCCTATTGGAGGATGCAAATGAAAAAATTACTTATTTCACAAACTCATAAAGTCTTTGAAGGAAAAGAACAAAATCATGGAATATGAAGGATGAGGATTGAGAACAGCTAGATCTTGAAGCAGGGGCATTCATAATCTTATACCTTGAGAGGAGTGTTGCATTCTTGGTCAACCAAAAAGCGAAGGAAGCTAGCGAATGGGAAAAGTTAGAGACCAATTTCATGACGAATTCTTTAACAAATCAGATATATTTGAAATCCAATTGTATACATGTAAGATGCAAGAAGCGCCTTAATCCATGGTTATATCAATAAGTTTGATAAGATTATATCAAACTTAAAAAATATAGATGTTGAGGTAGATGAGGAAGACCAAACACTCATGCTACTACTTTCATTGCCAAAGTCCTATAAAAATCTAGTTCAACCATTGATGCTTGTAGGTGACACTCTAACCATAGACGAGACTAGAATGTCACGTTTAGTGGTTGACCTTCGAGAAGTTGTTACAAGTGGAATGTTATCCACTGATGGAAGAGAACACGCTCGAGGATTGTTTGCAACTAGAAAAATATGGGGCTTGCAGCCTATGGCAAAAACATAGTTGACGTAACAGACATTGCACTAAGGACCGTCATTGAGTTTTCAGAAGCCATGTATAAGTTAGCTATGGTTTAATTGTGACAATATAAATAGGGTCCTATTTTGCCACGGTTTAATAGTAGGCCGCCTTACACGCCCTTAAAAACAGCCTTGATTAGACATTGCCGCCTATGACAGCGGACATAGAATCCACCAGGGCTCAACATCGTGGCGTCTATTTGACAACACCAATGCATTCACAGTAAACAGGAACCATAACTTGACCACAATCATATGTGGCTTTAAAAGAAAAGTAGAATACTAGTACTATTCAATGGCTTACCTGAATGCCATAAAAGGAAATAACCCCAATTCCAAGCCATGAATGCAAGCTGTACAGATTGGCAATCCCACTTTCATTGTGATTCTTGAACGCAGCACAAATTCCAATTATTCCAAGTATTAACGCAATCGCGTGGAGAACAAGGTGTATCAGTTTCTTCACTTCCTTCTTCAACGGAAGAGATTTGTAACTTATAATCGCTGCAATTATTTTTTTATCAAACAATTTGTAGGTCAATAAAATCCAATGTCATTTACTCATAAAGCAGTAACAAATTGAAATGTGAACCTATTTTATTACCTTCACCTCCAAATATTATTAAGCCAATAAGCATAAGAACAGGATGAAGCTGGATAAAGAAAAAGAAACATAAGATACGAGATTTAAAAAATGATTAAGTGTAGAACTACTCAACAAAAAGTGCTTTTTTATATATATTTTTAGAATAACAGCAAGTGACTAATATAATATCATATAATATAATAAACCAACTTGCCTAATAAAGCATTATTCTTGGTACATTTCTCTGACTTTATGATCCATGATAACAGATCATGACTAGTTGATTATTTAAATTTGAAGGACCAGATCTCTGAATATCACTTTTTTAAATTATTAAGCATATTAATTTGAATCAAAATAGGCATGGTCAATAGCTTACAATACAAGCCACTACAAAATTTTCAAACACAAATGATCTCTAACTAGAAAATAAGGCAAGTATTCACTATCTTAATTAACATCAACGTGAATAGATAATTCAAAGGCTAATGATATCACTAGTGAACAACCTAGCCAAATCTAAAAAATGGTAGAAAAATATGAAGTATGTTCATCAAAGTCTAAGTGTATGTTCACGCAACCATAATGTTTGACTGCTCTCAAGTACAAAGTTAGGATTTATAGTTTTTTAGTCTAACCGTAATTATAACACTGGAATATTTTGTTCAACTCACTTTAAATCAGAATCAATTTTACAAAAGCAATTCACTCAAAATCAAATTTTTTTCACCAGCAAAAGCAAACACATCTCATTAATGCAGTGCAATAGAAAAATCTATTTTCCATTGAAATGAACAGATAAGCATGTGTTTTCAAATGTCAATATGCCCATCAGAGGACATCATGATAAAGCAAAAGGGATCGGATACTACAATGATGCAAACGACTTTTAAACATATAAAAATAATATCTGAATATTTTAATTTATCACAAATTAGTAGCAAGCTTATGAAAAGCATCTCCAATGGGTCTCATCATACATTTAAATATATCCTACCAAATTTTTTATGTAACTACATTTAAGCATATATTTATTCATGGCGCAAGTTCCACGAAATTTTACTTGTTCACTTTAGCATGTGGAGATACAAATTCAATTAATGAACCACTACCAATAATTCAATCAAAGTTTCTCTCTGATTATATTATTAAAAAACGAGAACCATACATGATACACCTAATGATACAAAACTTATACCAACCACAAATATAAATTTCAACCAATATCAAAAACCAAATATACTTTCTCCTTAACGATTTATAAAGTTAATATTTTACATTAATTAAGAAAATAATTTTAATTAGTTTTTATTTATAGAAAATAAAAGAAAAAATAAATTAAACATAATTTATATCTAATTTTATTTTAAAGAAAATAATTTTTTAAAATAAAATAAAATAAATATTTTTTTCTTAAACAAATAATTATAGTTAACGTGAAATTATTATTTTTATTTATTTGGCATTTATAAATTATTATTTTTAAAATAAAATAAACATTTATAAATATTTTTTTCTTAAAAAAATAGCATATTGGCATTTATAAATTTTTTATTTATAGTTTTATTTTCTATCAAAATTGAATAACGGGTGGATTTTATTTATAATTTTACTATTTACTTATGATAGTAAGATATTAAGGGGTATGCTTTACAATAATATTTTTTAGTATAAGTATTTTTTTTATAACAGTTTTATTATCTACTTATAATAGTAAGGTATTAATAGCTTTATGTTTTACAATATTTTTTATTATCTATTTATAGTTTTAAAAATAGATACTATTAAGATGGATGTTCTATTTATAATATTTTTATAATAATAGACATGGATAATTATAGAAAAACTTTAAATAACCTTTTCTCCCATTTATAAAGGTTTTTTTATTTGTAAATTTTTTGATTGAATAATAATAGGTAGAATTATCGAAAAATATCAAAATTCTCTTTGAAGTTATGAATACATCTACACACAGAAATGTATACACAATTGTGGTAATACATTTCTGTGTATATCAGTATTCATAACTTCAAAGAAAATTTTGATATTTTCGATAATTCTACTTATTAGTATTCTATCAGAAAATTTACAAATAAAGAAACATTTATAAATAAGAGAAAAAAGTATTTTAAAATTTTTCTATAATTATCCTTGTCTATTATTATAAAAATATTATAAATAGAACATACATTTTAATAATATCTATTGTTAAAACTATAAATAAATAATAAAAATATTGTAAAACATAAAACTATTAATACCTTACTATTATAAGTAGATAATAAAACTACTATATTTGAAACATACTTATAGTAGAAAATATTATTGTAAAGCATATAACTTAATACCTTACTATTATAAAACTACTAATAAAATTGTAAATAGAAAATAAAACTTTAAACAAAATCTACCATTTATCTGGCTATTGACAGAAAATAAAACTATAAATAAAAAATAATATTATAAATAGAACATACACAATATCTATATTCTTTAAGAAATTAAAGATAAACCTAAATACTATCTTATTTCATTTTACTACAAATATATAAGTTATAATTAGCTCACACACCCTCCGAGACAGAATTATCAAAAAGACAAAACTACATCAAATACATGGAGGAAATTGCTTACAATACAAGCCACTACAAAATTTGACTAGAGAGAAATGCTAGCAACACTCTCTTTTAAACATTCTCTCAAACACTTTCTTTTTTATTGGTTGAAACATATCTAGGTTCTACTACTTTATGTGGAACCTATTTTCAAAGTGAAGGACCCACACATGTTTCAACCAATAAAAAAATAAGTGCTTGAGAGAGTGTTCAAAAGAGTGTTGCTAGCACTCCTCTTTAACTAGAAAATAAGGAAAGTATTCACTATCTTAATTATCGTCAACACGAATAGGTAATTCAAAGGCTAATGATAGCACTAGTGAACAACCTAGCCAAATCTAAGAAATGGTAGAAAAATATGAAGTATGTTCATCAAGAGTCTAAATGTATGTTTGGAATTGAAATCCTCTCCATTTCTTCAAAGAAATGGAGAATATTATTACTAATGTTTTCATATATAAAAATCAAAATATGAAAAATATATGTCACATTTTTCAATAATATAAATATTTTATACCCTCAAACTTTAGTAATGGCACTCTCCATTTCTTTTAAAGAAATGGAGAGGATCTCAACTCGTATGTTTGGCAACCATACCTGATTCTTGACATGTAAAATAGATGTTAACATGTTTAGTTGCCCTTGAGGACAATTAATTATGTTTTTTCAGAATTTATTCTACTTAAAATTAAAATTTATATTTTCTTAAATCTAAAAATAATTTTTACATTGAAATATTTTGTTCATCTCACTTTTAATCAAAATCAATTTTATAAAATCAATTTTTTTTACCGGCTAAAGCAAACACACCTCATTAATGCAGCTCATTAATGCAGTGCAGTAGAAAAATCCATTTTTCATTGAAATGAAAAGATAAGCATGTGTTGTCAATATGCCCATCTTGCAGGATAGAAAATTTAGACACCATCAACTATTAAATTTAAAAGGAGTGGGTACGGAATGGGGCCAATAATTAAATAAAATAAAAACATATTGACAAATACTTATATTCTTTGAAAACTCCACATAAAAAAAACATTAGTAGTAGAATTTTTTTCAATTTCCTTTTCTACTCGAACACTCTTTGTATATACAAGAGAAAATTTGAATTGGAAAAAAAGTGAGAATGGTTTTACCAAACTCTAAAACAAGATAAAATTTTGCTGTTTCTTTTTTAATAAAGCAAATTTTGTTTTTTTTTACCAGAGGACATCATGATAAAGCAAAAGCGATCGGATACTACAATGATGCAAACAACTTTTAAACATATAAAAATAATATCTGAATATTTAGTTTATCACAAGTGGATATTTAAATATATCCTACCAAATTTTTTAAGTAACTAAATTTAAATATATATTTATTCATGGCGCGAGTTCCACGAGATTTTACTTGTTCCCTTTAGCATGTGGAGATACAAATTCAATTAATGAACCACTACCAAAGTTATGTGATTATATTATTAAAAAATGAGAACCATACATACACGTAAAGGATACAAAACTTAACCAAATATACTTTCTCCTTAACGATTTATAAACTTAACCACAATTATTTTCGTTAAATCTCAATTGGTATTGGTATGTAATTTTTTATTTGGAACCGTTTTTGGGTTGCCCTCGTCTTTTGTATATGAGATTGAGTATCCCTAATATTCTTTTAATTTAATCTTTGATTATAAAAAAAATAAAAATAAAGTTAAAAGTTTACATTAATTAAGAAAATTCAAATTTTATATATATCATTTTAAAATATATTTGATAAAAATATATAAAAATAAGTTTAATTAGTTTTTATTTATAGAAAAAATAAATTAAACATAATTTATATATAATTTTATTATAAAGAAAATAAATTTATAAAATAAAATAAATATTTTTTCCTTATACAAATAACTATGGTTAACGTGAAATTATTATTTTTATTATTTGGCATTTATGAGTTATTGAATGTAATTTTGTTTTCATTAAAGTGTATATGAATTAAAAGGAAACTAAAATTCTATTCAATTAAAATCAAAATTGTACCATAAAAAAAATCTTATTTTAACCATTAATTAAAATTTATTCAAATAAAGTAATTTATAAGATTTCCAATCAATTATGATATTTTATTTACTCATCAATTAATGATAGTTTTATTACTCGTCAATCAATGATACTAACCCCACTTTTAATGAGAATAAACCGCATTTATTAGACTATCTAGGAAGTTAGAAAAGTCTGGAAGCAACTTTGATTTCAAAGATTCCCCAAATTTACAGTCATTCATCTTTAACATCAAAATGCAGCAAACAAACAAACAAACAAACAAAAAAATTTTAAAAAAAAAAAAAAACTTAAGCCCTCCTTAATTTAAGTGCAGATTAGTCGTCCCCAGACTAAAAAAGTGGACCACAATTCAAAAGTTAATTACTCTTTAATTTTTAGTTAATTTTTTTTACTAACATCATTGCATAACCTACTTACTCCCCCAGAAACTTGAAACAAAATTGGATAGCGAAAATTAAAATTAATCGAAGAATTAACAATCAATTTTCCAGAAACAAAACCGTAATGGGATTAATCAATGAAAAAAAAAAAGAAATTGATAAGAAAAAGAGAAAGAGAAACATTACATTGAAGATGAGAGCCTTATTAGGAGAACTCCAAGCCAAACCACCTCTGAAATGGAAGTTCCAGACCAACACCAATACGGCGGCGACAACACCGAGAACGTGAACAACGTACGTGAACGGAACAGCAGGAACACCCAACGCCATCGTATAAGGTTATAACTGTTTGTTTGTGTGAACGTGTTGTTGGGGCTAAATTGTGGAAAGAAAAAGGCACACAGGGGACACGAGTTTCGTCGATGTGGTTGTTAAGATATACGGTGTGTGGAGTTAACAGGTCATCTAACTACCCTTCTAAGTACTGGCCGAACGATGATATAGAAATGTTCTTGTTTTCTAACTGGATGTTCGCCACGTTGGTCTTTCTGGTACCAATCTTTTAGCTGTGGAGCCGTGGACTAAGTTTAGTGGGTCCAAATTTAAATATAAGTTCATTTTTTTTTAAAATCATAAAATAGATAAATTTAAATTTAATTTTGAAATTATAATAGAAGAAAATTTTCTTTTTTAGGTGTGATTTATACTATTTTTTAATAATTAATAAAAATATGATAAATATATTTAAATATTATTTAAACAATAAATAAAATGACAAAGTTTATTTACAATTTTTTAATGTGGTTTTTACTATTTTCTAATGAAAAAATAACAAATATACTTAAATATTATTTAGTGAGTGAAAATAGAAGAAATTTGTATACGTGGAAGAAAAATTTGTACACTTGTCATATTTTTATTGAAAAATAGTAAGAATCGCACCTAAAGAATTATACCTAAGTTTTGTCCTAAACAAAATTATATAGTATATTTTTATTAAAAAATAATATAAATTGCATTTAAGAAATTATGAGTCTGTTTGATAAAAATAACGGTTAACTGATAAGATAGCTGATAGTTTATAGCTTATATATCAGTTTTTTTTTTTTTTCTTTTTTTTGCTTTTCACCAAATATACCCGAGTTCATTTAAATTTTTTTTCTTCAATTTTTCTTTCTTATTCCTTAGTTTTATTTGTGTTTCTCATTCTCTTTTGTCTTATCCATGGTGAACTATAGCCTTTGATTCATACATAAAAATTTTCACAAATGATTTGAGTTTATCTTTATTGCCGGGTCTTGTTCTTTTGCGAAGTTTGATATCAAGAAAACTATTAATACAACTAAATTGGTTCAAGAACTTTGCATGATTTTATTCTCTAATTAAATTTGAATATATTATTTATGGTTCTGATTGTTACAATCATTTCAATTTTATTTATTCTTCTTTGGATTAATTTATTTTTGTGGCATATGAAATCATGTCATTATCCCACACAAATGTTATTTTATTAATTTTTTATTATTATTGTTTCATTTAGAAACTAGAAATGAATATAGTTAATAAATTGAATGTTTTGAATTGGTGGTGTTTATCTTCGTTACTGCTGCGTTAGGTGAATTTGCATGGTTATTACCCTGACGTCCAAGTTAGTTTAAGATTTAAGATGGATATAGTAAGAAGGGTGAGATTAGAGTACATTGCTTTATGTGTGAATTGTCTTTTATATATTGGGTCAAGTGGAGTGGATTTAAGGTGACTTGGGCCTTAGACATTTGTACCTTTGATCGGTCCAAAACTATTTCACCCAAGGCTTTGTCGGGCTCTGAATGAGCCGAGGAATTCTTAAGTGAGTTGTTTCACCTTCAATATGTTGTACAATGTGGCTTAGAACATAAATGTTTAGAGTTAATTAAAAAAGTAGTGGGAGACAAGTGAATTAAATACATTTCCATCGTACATACGTTTCATCGCCTTTCTCTGACACATGCGTTAAAGTGATCAGTTAGGGCATGACAAGGTATATAGTGCACTCGAGTTTACATGTATTCCATAAGAGAAATTCAGTTGTTGATCTCGCAATTTCTCTGTTTATTTGATCCGAGTCGTTCAACTGCCATCGCCTATAAATAGGAGGAATATAGTGTTTTGGAAACTTTTTGCAACCTGTGGCATTCAAGTTTATTCATTGTCACTTTATTGAGAAACGTTTTCATCTCTTCCTTCCTCAGAGTATCAGTCAGAACGATTATAGTGCCTTGATCAAATTATTTGCTCATTCTCCACCTACCTCGCTTCATCTGTATCACACATCCAAGTACCCTCTTCGACTCAGCTTTTATCTTTCATCACTTATAGTTCTTTAGTTAGGATGAGTGATAGTATTGTTAATCTAACGAGTAACTCTAGAAGTGATACTTATTCTACTTTGGGAATAGGGAAATCCCTTGATTCTTATCTTCTTCTGCTCGCTTATGATCGTATGGATCAGAAGTAATATCCTTATGTGATGATTCTGACTCACAGAGGGTATCTAGGGATTTCTTCAAGGAATGAGCTTCTTCATCCGACTCATTTAAAGCTTTATTATCGAATGTTTGTGGAGAGGTGAATCTCACTAAGGTTCTTATACCCCATCCCATCTTGACAGAGGAGGAAATAAAAATAATGCAGCGGAGGAGGGAACACACTGATGACTTCATTCAACTTTTCCTAAGAATCATTGATCGCAAACCTAACATTGCTGAAGTGAATTCCCACTTAGATTTTTGGGGTGAATCGGACATAGTGTCTTAGACCACACCAGCGAACATTCTAAAGTTGATCATCTAGCCCAGAGAGGCATGAAGCTAGTGGAGGCGGTCGATACGGTGAAGTAGTCTGATGAATGCAAAGACGGTGGGTACCCCGTTTATTCTAAACATTAAGGCATCAATTGAGGCTCCAAGGATCGTGGTCGACGATCTTCTAGAATGATAACCCTTCAGTAGGCCAAGAGAAGAGGATATGCAGTTTCTTTGATGGGTGCGCAATTCCTCTATATGAGTGCATGTTCACAAGGATAAGACTATGACTACCATTCTCTGACTTAGAAGTGGTCATCCTGAAGCACTTAAAAATTGCTCATTCTCAGCTTCATCTGAGGTTTCGGGCCTACATGAGGGTATTACAGTTGTGTGTGGGCATAAACTTTGGAAGACTTCCCTTGGATGTTTCTTAATCAATTCCACTTGAAGTGTTCCTCTAAGGACAAATTTTGGAACCAAGTACTCATTAATTTCTATTTGGACAATCCTTGGTTCGACCCCTTCATTCAGGATTGGGGTGATTTTGTTGGACGTTTTGTGTTGGTGAGGCCCTTTGCGCCCGAGTTCCGTCTCACTTTGTGTTACTCTTCTACCAAGTCTTATCGCTTTTGTAGGAGCTCATTTCTGAAGTATTGATCTTCATCTCACTTCAACGGGACGTCTCTTCTTTCTACACCAAGTTGGATTCCTTTTTCCCCTTGCGAGGTGATGATGAAGGAATGAGTTTGGTCCCGATAAGGTGCCTCCCACTGAGGTGAGGAAATGGAGAATTGATACTTGCACCATCGTAAGTATGGTTATCCTGGAGGAAAGAAAAGATATTTTTGGTAATGACTGAGTCATAGAGTTTATTTTTGCTTTCTTTATCGTATTTTTTCAAATAACAAGGATAAGCAAGAGATGCTATATGGTATTGTCGGTGCTCAAAGTGTTTTGATTGGTTCCTCTAGTCAGGTTGTGATGCCTCCTCCTTGGACCTCGGCTATTGCCCCGCTATTGATCTTGTCTAAACCACTGACACTTCTACCACTACTCACAGGGTAGACCAGCTTGCTACTGAAAATGCCACTTTGGTTGTTGAGGAGACGTCTTCGTCTTCAATTTCGATGAAGAGGGCCCGAAATAAAGGCTAACATGCCCCTCGAGAAGAGGGTTCTCAAGAACAGACTCGTCTGTTTAGGGACGATTCTTTAGGGGAAAAGACCCCCTTCATGCAGATGCCTGATGTTTTTTCCTCCCAACTTGCCTGCACTCCTGATGAAGTTGTTGCGGTTGTGTCAACAGAGAACATGTATTACATTCTAAACCTTTTTGAGGCAGAAAAGATGGGGCTCATATTTAAGATCACCCGTAGAATGTACCAAGCATCTTCTTTACTTTCTTTGGTTGCTACAGGCCAATGAGATTTCTTGGTTGTCGATAATACCTACAAGGAAATAGATACTTAGAAATGGAAGTTTGAGGTGATGACACTATGTCATTATGTAAAACTTGCGAGTATTTTCGACAATTTTGGTAGAATAAGGAGCAAAAGTCAGGCAAATATGTGGAAGAATTGAAACAAGTTGCAAAAGAGTCATAAAAGTGAACTTAGTGAAAATTGAAGAAAAGAAGACACTTTTGTCTTTGATTTTCACGCGTGTGCGATGCTTTCATTGTGGGCGCAATAAAGCAGCATCACAGGTGCGATGGACATCAACGCGGGGCGCGATGAGGCATTTTTCTGACACGCGCCGACTGCTATTTATAGAGTTGTTTGCTACTTTTTTTATACAAAACTGGGAAGCAAAAGTGACGGCTTGGAGTTCTTAAGCAAGGATTTTGAGGGTTCTGAAAGCTATTATGGTTTTTTTAGTTTGGGGTAAATGGAGGGGAAGGGAGAGAATTTTTAATAGTTGAGTGAAGATCCATTTATGTCATATTAGTCCCTATGTTAATATTAGTCCCTGTGTTAATATTTTATCTAGCCGACTTCTTTAAGACAGAGCAGATGCCTTTACCACTAGGCCAATGAACATTAATGAAATACAATTCTCATAATTTGTAGTTATATTAAACCTAAGACCTTTTAACTTACATTTTTATCTACAAAGTTCAATAATAGATTTATATACGATGATTTGTCATGTTTAACAAGTAACTTGTTATTTTAAAAACAAAAGCATTGTTAGTTTTAGTAAAATTGTATATTCTAAATTATTAAGTTAAGTATTCATCATTAAAAATTTTAAGTGAAATATATTCTGCATAACTTTCACATCATATTCTTGAAAAGTTTCTGAGCAATCTAATTTATAATCATTTGAATTGGTAATCGGAAAAGAAGATCATTATATGTATAGAGTTTGATACAAATGCAGTAACTTCGTACAAATCTATTATTCAAATTCTGTTTTATTCATTAAGTGTAAGTGATCATTATATTCAAGTGAAAATGGTGTGTTTTCTCTTGTGTGTTGTAAAATTAAAATGTGGTATGCCTTTGTGATTGTGTTAGATAGTTAAGAGAGTTAAGTGGATCGACTATAACGTATCTGACACAGTGAAATTTCTCACAAGGTGCGAGAACAATAGAGTATCCTTGTTTAGAAAGGGGAACCAGAATATATATTGGTGTTCTTTATTTTTCTTTATTTATTTTCAGTGTTTTACCATTCACAACAGTTACGGAAAAATAAGAACAATATTTGTAACATTCACAATCGAGAAAAATTCACTAATACCGATTAATCTAATTAATTCACCCTCCTCTTAGATTACTTTTCATATTTATAGTAAAGTGACTGTCATTTAATTTGAAGGGACTTAGGTTTGTGACTCCACGGTTACATGTTTTATATTTTTTGTTTTAAATTCATAATTGTTTAATATTATTATAAATTTTGAGAAATATTTATCACTAGTGTACATTGGCTTAGTGGTAAAGGTGTGAGATGTGACTTAAAGGTCATATGATCAATTCTTTATGAGAACCAAGTTTGTCTTTTCTGATATTTTTAAATATGAATTGTTTTAAAATAAAATTGAAATTAAAAATAAAATCAATTTAGTATTTTTAAAAATGAAAAATAAAATATAAGAATCAATCCGGTTAAATTTTGCAAGAGATTAAATCGAGTCCTTTTTTTTTTACGGAGGATTAATTTGGGTTTTGTAGTTTTTGAAAGAGATTAAAATGAGTCTTCACTCTAAATATAAATAAAATTTTAAAAAATCAATAAAAGGATTTGATATAAATATAGTTTTTAGGAAAAATAATAATTAAATAAATAAAATAAAAAATTAAGAAAAAGATAAAGACCATAATTACAAACATACCCTTGATGTTAAAAGACTTAACAACTTTAATTAATTAATAATAATAATAATAATAATAATAATAATAATAATATAAATTTTAATATAATATTCCCTTGAAAATTTTCATATTTGTTTTTTCCAAATATATATAGAATTCAATATTTTTTATTTAATTATCAACCAATTTCATTTTTTAAACAAATAATTATATTTTAAATAATATTTAAATAAATAAATAATTATTATATATAATACTTTGTATTAATATTATTAATGCACGAGTGTAAATACTAGTAATATTATTAATGCACGAGTGTAAATACTAGTAACAATAATGTGTATTGTGTCACTGAAACTTATATTTGTTTTTTTTTTTGTAAGCAAGATATTAATATAACGGAGAACTAAGTGTTCTCAAAATCCGATTACACGCAAAACGGGAAAAACTCCGTAACAAGAAAAATTACAGACCAATTAGAATTACGAAAGAAATAACAAAGGATCTTTGTTAAATTCGTAAAAGCTACAAATGGGATGAGTAATTTCTCCAATAAAAGACCACTTCCAAATCAAAGATTTAATATTCCAAACCGTATTATTCACATTCCAAACCTCGTTGCGAAAACATATCACATTCCTACTAAACCAAATAATCCACACGGTCGCTAACCACACTATTCCCAACTTTCTATCTTTCACTTTCTTTTTTTTTTTACAAAAAGAATGTCAGTCCATGAAACACGATATGCACTCTCCTTCCATCACCCCCCATGGTTTACCAATCCAAAAAGAAATCTCTCTCCACATCGCCTCCAACCCCTTGCACCTCAAGAAAGAGTGATCCCGACTTTCTGGATTCGTACCACAAAAAACACACTTTAGATTTTCCACAGAAAAAGAAATACCTCTAAACAAGAGAAGGTCCTTTAAAGGAAGTCTATTCACAAAAAGTCTCCAACCAAAAGCTTTGATTTTGAAAGGAACTTCCAACCTCCAAATTATGGACAAAGCAACATTGTTCTTATTAAAAGGCCTGAACGAAATGTGCTTACCGGCATAATGCCTATAACAAGAAGTTACGGAAAAAATTCCGCCCACCGTCAAGTTCCACCCAACCCCATCCTTTCCTAACATAGTCGGAACCAACGTACCAAGCCCATTCCGGAAAGAAACAAAATCCGAACAAAGAGAAGGAGTTGTAATATGCGACTCCAAAATTCCACAATCACCCCATTTCCTAACTCCATTATCCCATCCTCTCATACCCGCCACCGACACATTTTTCAAAAGAGAGTAAAAAAATAAATCCGGATATTCCTCTTTCAAACTCATATCCTTCCTCCACTTCGCCTCCCAAAAAGGGATAGAATACCCGTTACCCACTTTAAAACAACAATGAGTGACCATAGGATTTCCCCCCCCCCCCCACTATTAGCTATAGCGATTAAATCTTTCCACTACAAAGAAGAAGAAGAGGTAGAAGAAGAAGAAAGAGAAGAGAGAGGATGAGAAGAGGGTAAAGAAAACATACCTCCACATAAGCTTTTCAAGGAGACATCACCGTAACGGGCTTTCAACAAGTTCAACCAAAGCTAATCATCTCCCTTTAAGATTCTCCACCTCCATTTGTTAAGAAGAGCCAAATTGAAATCCGCAATATTTTTAATGGCGAGCCCACCATTCTCAATCGGAAGACAAACATTCTTCCAACTCATCCAATGAATTCTCTTTTTATTCTCCTCCACCACCCCACCCCAAAGGAAATTACTTTGCATTTTAGTAATCTCCTTAACAACCTTTTTCGGCATCTTATAAAAAGACATAGAAAAAATAGCAAGCGATCCAAGAATAGATTTCAAGAGCGTTATTCTTCCCCCCAACGTAAGAAAACGATTCTTCCACCCCATAAGACGCTTCTTAATCTTTTCTAAAAGAGGAAGCCAAGAAGAATAACTCCTAGGATTACAACCAATGTTTATCCCAAGGAAAAGAAACGAACTATCTTCCACTTTGCAAGAAAGAATAAAAGAGGCGGCATCCATGAAATTACTACTCACATTTATTCCTATCAACTTACTTTTGTGATAATTGATTCCAAGACGCAAAACCATCTCAAACGCCTTTAAAACCGTTTTAAAAGCCCAAACTTGGTTCCAACTACCTTCCCCCATTAACAAAGTATCATCCGCGAATTGGAGAATGTCCACACTACTACTTCCTTTAATTCCCATACCTCTAAAAGTTCCATTTTCAACCGACTTCCGAACTAAACCCGCAAGGCCCTCGACAATCAAAACATAAAGAAAAGGGGATAATGGATCTCCTTGCCTTAGTCCTTTCTCACCTCTAAACTCCTTCGTCGGACACCCGTTAACCAACACGGATGTAATACGGTGAACTGACTTTTAATAATCGAAAATGTCGCGGTTAAGCATGAGTCGCCACCGACTTTTATTTTATCCAATTGGAAAGGCTAAAAGAACAGAAAAAGACCTTAAAAAGATTTTGAGTTCGGGGGGTAAGTTATACAAAGGGAAGGTGTAAAGCACCCTTTGTATCCATGGTTATCCATGGGCTCTTAATTGCTTGGCTCACTTTGTTTATTTGAAATGCTTGAAAATGAGGTGTGAAAAGTAAAAACTTTGAAGAAGAACTTTAGCTTGTAAATAAGCGTAGTCTTTTTGAATTTGATTTGAAAAGAGTGGGAAAAGAGTTTTGAGTTTTTAGAGCAAGCAATTAGTAGCAACTACCCTAAGTTTGAAAAATTGTTCTTTTAGTCTATCGGGTGAAAGGGTCTATCCATACCATGAGAAGGCAGGAAGTCTTTCAATTGGATGTTAAGGGTCATCGAGAGTATCGTTCGCCATAAGACTGTCCCTTGCCATAAAGAGGGCAGGTAGTCTAAGGGAAGGATATAATAGTCATTTTATCTTTTTTGGCATCATGCGAGGATACCTTAGCAATAGGGACAATTATCTTTATAAGGCAACCTCGAGGGAGTTTCAATAACTTTGAAGGCAACATTGCTTTAGGTATCCTCGGAATCGAGGGACTTGACTATTTTAAGGCATTATCAATAAGGCAACAAGGCAACAATAATAAGTAATAAGGCGACAAGGCAACCAGAGGGACTACCCTAAAGGTGTGTGGGTGCAACAATCACGTGGTTCAATTCGGTGATATTTATCTTGTAAAAATTAGTGATCTATGTTCAATTCATGGTTATCACTCCCTAAATTACTAACCACAGCAATTAATAATTTTAAAGGCAGAAAATAAATTCCTACGCTATTACAATAAACACCTGCGGGGATGGGGGAATTAAAAGACGAAAATAAGAAAAATCAATAATTAGTTTTATCATCTTCATCTTGAACCTTGGTCTTCCTCGAACCTTGATTGACTCCGATCATCTGAGAATTAAACGAAAAACAAAAGGGTGAGTGTAGGAGAGATTCATCGACATTTGAAAATAAATCCTAATTTATATTACAAGGCACAATAAAAATTAAAATAATATTTAAACAAAAAAGAGCCAGAAACTTAGCTTTTTGATTGAAGGCGCGTAATCGGAGAATCTTGATTAATCCTGAAAATTTGAACAAAAGAAGAAAAAGGTTAGTGCATTGACTGATCTAAACCCTAATTGATTACAAACCCTAAAAGTTTACAAACCCTAAAGGGTTTGTTTAAGAAAACTTATTGTAACCTACAGGGTTGGTAAGGCTAAAAGATGCATTAGTGGATAACACCTACCAATAGCAGTGATTAGTGATCATGATAAAACCAGAGTTTTAAGGCATATGATTTAATTAGCCTAAAATAATTATTAGCTGAAAATATAATTATTATTATTTTTAATATTATAAAAAAATCGGGTTTTCGAAAATAAATGGTTATATAAATAAAGTAAAATGTTTTAATCAAATAAGTTAAACAAATAAAAGAAAAAGCAAGAGAGAAATAATTAATAAATTAGAACTAAAAATAAATAAAATACAATAAATAAAAAATAAAATAAAGAGAACTTAGCTCTGATCTAGTGTGTTTGAGTCTTGAAGGTCTATGGTGTGCTGCTGCATCAGAGGCGTTGGATTTGATCTGGTTACAATCTGATGGTGATGAGATGAGGGCGCACCATAAGCTTTTGCTGGTCATGCATATTGGATCTATAGACAAAGAATAAGAGAAAATTTGAACAAAATTATTGAAGCATGTAGGGATCGAACCCCTGTACTAATGGTACAACCCCCTCTTTGTCCACCAAAGGCGCTGAGCTTGTTAGTTGTTAGGATTACGCACGAGATAAAATAAATATTAAATAAACACATTAATGGGAAAGTCAAACGTGATCAGAACCGGGGTCCACTTCTGGCTGGATTGACGAATCAATTTTGGAGAGAGGGAATGTACGTTTTGACCAACGAATCGCATGCTTCCACGCCTTAGTCCAAAAGTCCAGATCACTATTCATTGTCTTCCTCATGAGTACCTGCGGAAATTCCTGCGATAATAGCTAGGATTTTACCTGCGGAATTTTCTTGGTATTTTCTGCAACATGGAAACTCAACAATAACACGTTAGCCATGCGAAACAAAAGCCCAGATTACATAAACCGACCCTCCTGAGTTCAATCGTGGTATTTATTTTGTCTGAAAGCGACTGTATCATGGAATACGAGTGTGAGCTTTTGTTTGCCCTAACAATGGTACTTTGTGATTCATGCGTCTAAACTTAAATCCAAACATCCAGGAACGTTGCATAGGTCTTCAAAATTATAAATATACAAGCAAAGCATGTTCATGATGCATACATGATAAAAACCACGACTTGAAAGAAAGTAAACAAACCGTGACTTTAGAGAGGGCAATAGAGGACGCTTTCAAGCTTCAAAAATCGTATGGTTGATCTCCTGGAACCTTCAAGGATTGAATAGGATCAATATTTGGCTTAGAACGTGGCTGCTTTTTAGAAAATCGTGAGCCCTAGTTTCTTGAATATTTGGCTCTTTAGAAACCCTTATTCTCTTCTCTAATCTCGTCCCCTTGCATCTGAATGTGTTTGGTATTTATATTGGATGGATTAGGGTAACATATTATGAACAAATCTCTTTTAAATCTTTGATTGGCAATTTTGGAAAATATGATTGAAACATGTTTCTAAATGTGATTCAAATCCCATCTTTTTCTACCAATTAACTCTTGCACGAATTTTGTATAATTATTGGATATTATTGGTGATTGAATTGATTGAAAAATATAATTGAACCAAATCTTTTCAAATTTCTTTGATTTATTGATTTAAACTATATTTTTTAATGAATAGAAATTCAATAAAAATCAAATAATTGTTGGAAATTCGTGGCATTTGGATTAGAAGCTCTTGGATACTTGGGGAGCAAGTTTGGGCTAAAAAGAGCTGGACTCCTTTGTAAAAAAAAAATTAATTTGAACCCTTTTCTTCATATTTTTCCCTCCAAAATAGTCCAATTTTGACAAGGCCTATCTCTCTCAATTTTTGAGGTATGGAAGTGTTCTAAGATTTTTTAGAAACCTTAGAGAGTCCTCTAACCAATGTCTTTGGTCTCATATAAAAATTATTTCCCATGCTCATTTTATGTCCTTTTAAAAAAAGTGTCTTTTTGTTGACTTTTGAAAAGGACCTATAATGTATGAAGCCATATCTCTTAAACCATTGATCTATGAGCTCTGATTCTTGGACCATTGGATAGAGGAATGAATTTCCTATAAAATGAGCTTTGGTGGGAATTTTTCTGATGAAGTATGAATATTTGGTGAATTTTCAAAGTTTGGTTGACTTTTTCAGTTCATGCCAAAAATAGTAACTTCTGACCTTTGACTTTTCTGATCTTTCCTTGATGAACCATGATCAATTCTTGATCAAATGGTGAATGATAATTCAATATGAGGATCTTGGCGAAAAATCAGGAGTTTTGACTTTACTTTGACCACAGTTGACTTTTTAGGTTAAACAGTCGACTGTTGACCTTCTGAGCTTTTGAATGACAAAAACTTTGAGATAGGCCTTGATACTTGTCATGGAGGTAAAGTGGGATATGTTGAGCCATATGAGATGCCTTGGAGCCATTGATTCAGTGATTTTCTTTTGAATGAACCAAACCCTAGTTCAGAGCCTTGTATAGGAGAGTGTGTCTTGGAGCTTTGTGTATTGGTTTGAGTTTGAATAGGAGAAAGAGTATGGGCAAATTTTGGGGTATGACAGCTGCCCCTGTTCAATTATCTTAGACCTGAAGATGTAGAGTGGTTTGTATGCCAGTCGGTATTTGAAGGTGGAAGATGATTGAACACAAGAATACCAAGAAATTTGCCCTATTTGAAGTAGGGACTTTTGTCGGAGATGGGCTTGTAGATGCCATCTGGTAGTTGTCGGAGTATGGATTGTTGTGAAATTTCTGCTTTTGCCGTCTTCTCTCTTTTGAATGTTGAGGAACCGTCAAAGGTATCGACTCAAATCTGTGTTGGGTTATTTAAGGAACCGTCAAAGGTATCGACTTAAATCCGAAGCATATTGTTGAGGCACCGTCAAAGGTATCGACTCAGATATGCTGGTAGGTTGTATAAGGAACCGTCAAAGGTGTCGACTTATATCTGAGGTGTGTTGTTAAGGAACCGTCAAAGGTGTCGACTTAACTCTTGATGTGGGTTGTTAAGGAACCGTCAAAGGTATCGACTTAACTCTGAAGCATATCATTGAGGCACCGTCAAAGGTATCGACTCAGATATGTAGATAGATTGTATAAGGAACCGTCAAAGGTGTCGACTTATATCTGAAATGTGTTGTTAAGGAACCGTCAAAGGTGTCGACTTAACTCTTGATATATTAAGGAACCGTCAAAGGTATCGACTTAATACTTGAAAATAGATTGTTAAGGAACCGTCAAAGGTGTCGACTTAACTCTTGTAAATGGAGATAGTGGTATCCTGAAAAGTAGAGGTTAGTTTTCTTTATGCCATGTCATGATGCATGCAATGTGTTTGTGTGACGGGATTCTCAAAATAAATGAGGACCTCGTATGTTATGTATGCAATTGTATGAATATGTTTATGACATGTGATATGTGAATATGATTCATGTTGTCTTGATTGAGAAAATAAATCTCTGTATCTTTGAAGATGTTCAGCTGGGGATTTACGGTTTCTGCTTGGGGATGATCAGTAATTTGATGTACCCTGATTTAGAGATATAAATGGACCATGTTGAAGAAGAGCAACTTGTTGGAGAAATAATAGTGTCGAAGATGTAAACTCTGTTGGGGAGTCATGTCTTTGTCGGGACGAGCACATTTGAAGATATCTTCTTAATGATTACCCTGAGGGGATATGATATTCTGGCTCTGTAGGGAGATGTGGGTGTCTTGAAAGTTGCCCCCAGTATCATAGTTATTTACTACTCGATTCAGGACACGCTACTGAGTATTGATCGAAATGTTGAAATGGACTTGCATAGATTTGCCCCAGTTAACAGGAACTTTGGAAAGATTCGCCTCACGAGGTCTTTGTGAGATGTACACTATGGGCAATATGCCCCCAGTAATCATAGGCTCATGACAATGTCTCGCGTTGATTGGAGGGTAGCTTTAGATATGCTTGGATGCATGCCCCTGATTGTTCGACCATCCATGAGAGAGTCTCGGAATCTCGACTTGATTGCCCCAGATTGATTGGACAAAACATGTCATGCCCCTTGTATACGTAAGAGACATGGCTTCTTGGAGTAATATTATCTTTTGGGATAACTTTCAGTCATTAGTTGTACCCTGTGCAAATTCTTTCTGTTGCTAACATTTGAAATTATGTAGCAGAATATGTTTAATAATGTATTCATAAGATGCAATGCATACGTTGGTCTTGAGTTTTTTAAAAAACATTAAAACAGGAGATGTAAAAACATGACATTTGTAAGAACATGATATTTGTAACAACGTGATATTTGTAAAACATGATATTTGTAAAAAATGAAATATCAACTCAGCAATTTTGGTAAACCTTAAGGAGTCAGGATACCTTTTTGGTAGTATGCTTTCGAACTAACCATGCTTCAGTTAGGACTTTCAAGGGTTGTAACGTGGCTTGGTTCACGGTTTAAGAAACAAAAGATAAAGGCTCAAAGTTTATTTGTACCCACCCCTCTTCGTGATGATCTTCAGTCCTAAGCTCAGTTAATTCAACTTACGCATTCAGGTTCCAAGAGACTTTTGGATTTGCACCTTTGATAATGATGATGGTTCATAAGCAGAGAGAACTTTTGAGATGGCAGTCACTTCTTCCTTTTGGTAGTCACAACTTTGAGTTGTTCAAGAATTTATTGACTTCTTTTTTCATCTTTTTGATATCCCTAACTTTTGCCTGAACTGTCTCTTTTGAGCTTACAGTCAGCGGGACGCCTTGATTTTTGCCTAAGTCTTTTTTGACTTAGCAGGCTTTTCTTTGTATATATGTTTCTTTCATTTTTTTTGAAAGATATTGACTGCCTTGTTTGATGATTGATGAACCGTCATTGTCTTTTGATTGACATCTCCAACACTTCTTTGATGTGTGCGGATGAATGCTTGTGATTGAAACTTTGTTGAAAGGTGTACTAAATGATTCTCTTAAAATAGAATGCACAGCCAAATTAACTGAGAACTACCTTGCCCCAGGTTATGATCAAGGGTTTTAATTAATACAAGAAAATCTTCTACTTCTTAGGCTCAACGGGGTTGACGAGGGATTAACATCCTTATATCTCCACTGTTTAGGAATTGAAACAATGCCTGTACATCGTCAGCATAGTCCGCTCAAAAGCATACTGTGTGAGGTTGCGGTATCGCTTTCGTCATCCTCCCTCAGAAGGCTTACAGCTTAGCAGGAGTTGAATATCACAAAAACATATGCGGAATAAAGACATAATTAAAAATGAGTGATAACGAAATAATTTATTCAAGACAAACATATGCAATGCACTGATGATGATTATTAAAACAGATAATGTCTATCATGAGTCAAATGTTTAAACAAACAGAATAGAAATTGCACATGAAAGTAGATCTAATGATCCAATAGTTCGTCCGTCTAGATCTCAATCAGTCTTGTCATGACTAGGCATAAGAGCGGCGATCACCGCAGGAGTCTCAAGAGGGGTGAATTAGATTTCTCCATCATTGATCAGATCTTGAATCTTATTCTTCAATGTCCAGCAATTGTTTTTGTAATGTCCAGGACTGTTGGAATGGTACGCGCACCTCGCGTTGAGTTTATAGTCAGGAGTGGAGGTGTTAGCATTTTTAGGAGGGTCCCTCAGAGTAATCAATTCGATCTTCAATAGATGTTGTAATGCTTGAACCAATGACATATTGATCTCGGTGAATTGATGCTTGGGTACGTCTGGCTTTCTTCGTTGTTGTGGAACTGGTGTAGAGATTCAGAGTATCCGGGATTCGAGCTTCCGGAATGTATCTGACATAGGACATCAGAACGAGTTATTCATTAAACCATATCTGAAGAGGAATGCCAGAACGGGTCATACATTAGACCATATCTGGAAGTGGGAAATCAGAACGAGTTATTCATTAAACCATATCTGAAGGAGAACAATCAGAACGAGCCATGCATTAGACCATATCTGATGAAGGATGTCAGAACGAGTCATTCATTAGACCATATCTGTTAGAATGTCAGAACGAGTCCTACATTGGACTATATCTGTTGAGGAATGGCAGAACGAGTCATACATTAGACCATATCTGTTGGAATGTCAGAACGAGTCATACATTAGACCATATCTGACTGAAGATACCGGAACGGATCATATATTAGACCATATCTGATAGAGAATGCTTGCTTGTTAGAGTCGATGAGTTATTTTGACGAAGTTTTGGAATGTAAAAAGGGCTTGTCAGAATGAATCTCCAGCTCGATTATATCTGAGAGGAATGATTGTCGAGGCGGAACCTGAAAACAAGGTTAGGAATATGCGATGTCATGAATGCAAATGCAATACTTTCAAGGATCTTTAGGCATTTAGTTAGCAACATTAGAAAATGATTTGACCGCGTCCTTA
The DNA here is from genome assembly GCF_029867415.1 of Vicia villosa. Classification (NCBI taxonomy): domain Eukaryota; kingdom Viridiplantae; phylum Streptophyta; class Magnoliopsida; order Fabales; family Fabaceae; genus Vicia; species Vicia villosa. The sequence continues at coordinate 377,863 of NW_026705619.1, read as the reverse complement.
TTTGAAGAAATCTGAACTTTGTCTTTGAACGTCTTTCTTTGAGAATCAAGCTCCCCATATCGAGTGGGTCATCGCCTCTGATTCGGGACACTTCTGAATTTGAAGATACATGGCTAGAGGAAAATAAATCCTCTTGCCCCTTGATAGGTATTGAGTCTTTGAATTGGAAGGCATGCGGCTTGAGGAAAATAAATCCTCTTGCCCCTTGATTAGGAATTCAGTCCTTGATAAGAGCACCTGAAATTGCGCGCCCTAAATTCCTAAGATCCTTGAAAGGGTTAGTTGATTATGTCATGCTTATGATGTCATGATGCCATGATGTTATGCGAATTAGACTTAGTGTGAGATAGTAAGGGTAAACACGTCTTTTAACAAAACCTGCAGGAAAACAAAAGTTAGTATGTCATGTGAATGCAGCTCATTAGGCACAACATGGAATAGTGAGGGCAAACAAGTACTTTAACAAAAACCTGCAAGGAAACAGAGGTTAGTAGCAAACACAAACAAGTCACACAAGTGCCCTTAGGTTTAGAGGCTTGCTTGAAGTTCGTAGGTAAGTACCCTCCCCACTGACGTTTAGTTGGTTCCACCTATCCTAGAATAGTAACCGGGTTCTATGGTGCTCATATCCCTGATCTTTCTCGCGGGCATTGTCTCAACATGGCACTCGATCGGCCAGCCAAAAGCATCCCTAGAGTCCAATCTCAATGAGTGTAGCATCGAGTATCAACCAGCTTCAGTCAGGAATCCAAAGCCAGCCATCTCGCTACTTCCTATAGGCCAAAGTCAAGTTCAACTAGGGTTCTAAGGGCGAATTAGTGCTCATGACACCACGCGGTAGCCAAATGTCTCCTCGATCAGATTCAAGGGCCATCAGGACAAACCAAAGCGTCGCACTAACGGTGGCCACCAGTTCAACCATAACGATACATGTCGTACAACTTCCCTGGTCTCATGCCACATACTTAAGGTACACTAGATCCGGGTGTAGGACCTTTCACACAAGGCCCTCGACAATCAAAACATAAAGAAAAGGGGATAATGGATCTCCTTGCCTTAGTCCTTTCTCACCTCTAAACTCCTTCGTCGGACACCCGTTAACCAACACGGATGTAATACGGTGAACTGACTTTTAATAATCGAAAATGTCGCGGTTAAGCATGAGTCGCCACCGACTTTTATTTTATCCAATTGGAAAGGCTAAAAGAACAGAAAAAGACCTTAAAAAGATTTTGAGTTCGGGGGGTAAGTTATACAAAGGGAAGGTGTAAAGCACCCTTTGTATCCATGGTTATCCATGGGCTCTTAATTGCTTGGCTCACTTTGTTTATTTGAAATGCTTGAAAATGAGGTGTGAAAAGTAAAAACTTTGAAGAAGAACTTTAGCTTGTAAATAAGCGTAGTCTTTTTGAATTTGATTTGAAAAGAGTGGGAAAAGAGTTTTGAGTTTTTAGAGCAAGCAATTAGTAGCAACTACCCTAAGTTTGAAAAATTGTTCTTTTAGTCTGTCGGGTGAAAGGGTCTATCCATACCATGAGAAGGCAGGAAGTCTTTCAATTGGATGTTAAGGGTCATCGAGAGTATCGTTCGCCATAAGACTGTCCCTTGCCATAAAGAGGGCAGATAGTCTAAGGGAAGGATATAATAGTCATTTTATCTTTTTTGGCATCATGCGAGGATACCTTAGCAATAGGGACAATTATCTTTATAAGGCAACCTCGAGGGAGTTTCAATAACTTTGAAGGCAACATTGCTTTAGGTATCCTCGGAATCGAGGGACTTGACTATTTTAAGGCATTATCAATAAGGCAACAAGGCAACAATAATAAGTAATAAGGCGACAAGGCAACCAGAGGGACTACCCTAAAGGTGTGTGGGTGCAACAATCACGTGGTTCAATTCGGTGATATTTATCTTGTAAAAATTAGTGATCTATGTTCAATTCATGGTTATCACTCCCTAAATTACTAACCACAGCAATTAATAATTTTAAAGGCAGAAAATAAATTCCTACGCTATTACAATAAACACCTGCGGGGATGGGGGAATTAAAAGACGAAAATAAGAAAAATCAATAATTAGTTTTATCATCTTCATCTTGAACCTTGGTCTTCCTCGAACCTTGATTGACTCCGATCATCTGAGAATTAAACGAAAAACAAAAGGGTGAGTGTAGGAGAGATTCATCGACATTTGAAAATAAATCCTAATTTATATTACAAGGCACAATAAAAATTAAAATAATATTTAAACAAAAAAGAGCCAGAAACTTAGCTTTTTGATTGAAGGCGCGTAATCGGAGAATCTTGATTAATCCTGAAAATTTGAACAAAAGAAGAAAAAGGTTAGTGCATTGACTGATCTAAACCCTAATTGATTACAAACCCTAAAAGTTTACAAACCCTAAAGGGTTTGTTTAAGAAAACTTATTGTAACCTACAGGGTTGGTAAGGCTAAAAGATGCATTAGTGGATAACACCTACCAATAGCAGTGATTAGTGATCATGATAAAACCAGAGTTTTAAGGCATATGATTTAATTAGCCTAAAATAATTATTAGCTGAAAATATAATTATTATTATTTTTAATATTATAAAAAAATCGGGTTTTCGAAAATAAATGGTTATATAAATAAAGTAAAATGTTTTAATCAAATAAGTTAAACAAATAAAAGAAAAAGCAAGAGAGAAATAATTAATAAATTAGAACTAAAAATAAATAAAATACAATAAATAAAAAATAAAATAAAGAGAACTTAGCTCTGATCTTGTGTGTTTGAGTCTTGAAGGTCTATGGTGTGCTGCTGCATCAGAGGCGTTGGATTTGATCTGGTTACAATCTGATGGTGATGAGATGAGGGCGCACCATAAGCTTTTGCTGGTCATGCATATTGGATCTATAGACAAAGAATAAGAGAAAATTTGAACAAAATTATTGAAGCATGTAGGGATCGAACCCCTGTACTAATGGTACAACCCCCTCTTTGTCCACCAAAGGCGCTGAGCTTGTTAGTTGTTAGGATTACGCACGAGATAAAATAAATATTAAATAAACACATTAATGGGAAAGTCAAACGTGATCAGAACCGGGGTCCACTTCTGGCTGGATTGACGAATCAATTTTGGAGAGAGGGAATGTACGTTTTGACCAACGAATCGCATGCTTCCACGCCTTAGTCCAAAAGTCCAGATCACTATTCATTGTCTTCCTCATGAGTACCTGCGGAAATTCCTGCGATAATAGCTAGGATTTTACCTGCGGAATTTTCTTGGTATTTTCTGCAACATGGAAACTCAACAATAACACGTTAGCCATGCGAAACAAAAGCCCAGATTACATAAACCGACCCTCCTGAGTTCAATCGTGGTATTTATTTTGTCTGAAAGCGACTGTATCATGGAATACGAGTGTGAGCTTTTGTTTGCCCTAACAATGGTACTTTGTGATTCATGCGTCTAAACTTAAATCCAAACATCCAGGAACGTTGCATAGGTCTTCAAAATTATAAATATACAAGCAAAGCATGTTCATGATGCATACATGATAAAAACCACGACTTGAAAGAAAGTAAACAAACCGTGACTTTAGAGAGGGCAATAGAGGACGCTTTCAAGCTTCAAAAATCGTATGGTTGATCTCCTGGAACCTTCAAGGATTGAATAGGATCAATATTTGGCTTAGAACGTGGCTGCTTTTTAGAAAATCGTGAGCCCTAGTTTCTTGAATATTTGGCTCTTTAGAAACCCTTATTCTCTTCTCTAATCTCGTCCCCTTGCATCTGAATGTGTTTGGTATTTATATTGGATGGATTAGGGTAACATATTATGAACAAATCTCTTTTAAATCTTTGATTGGCAATTTTGGAAAATATGATTGAAACATGTTTCTAAATGTGATTCAAATCCCATCTTTTTCTACCAATTAACTCTTGCACGAATTTTGTATAATTATTGGATATTATTGGTGATTGAATTGATTGAAAAATATAATTGAACCAAATCTTTTCAAATTTCTTTGATTTATTGATTTAAACTATATTTTTTAATGAATAGAAATTCAATAAAAATCAAATAATTGTTGGAAATTCGTGGCATTTGGATTAGAAGCTCTTGGATACTTGGGGAGCAAGTTTGGGCTAAAAAGAGCTGGACTCCTTTGTAAAAAAAAAATTAATTTGAACCCTTTTCTTCATATTTTTCCCTCCAAAATAGTCCAATTTTGACAAGGCCTATCTCTCTCAATTTTTGAGGTATGGAAGTGTTCTAAGATTTTTTAGAAACCTTAGAGAGTCCTCTAACCAATGTCTTTGGTCTCATATAAAAATTATTTCCCATGCTCATTTTATGTCCTTTTAAAAAAAGTGTCTTTTTGTTGACTTTTGAAAAGGACCTATAATGTATGAAGCCATATCTCTTAAACCATTGATCTATGAGCTCTGATTCTTGGACCATTGGATAGAGGAATGAATTTCCTATAAAATGAGCTTTGGTGGGAATTTTTCTGATGAAGTATGAATATTTGGTGAATTTTCAAAGTTTGGTTGACTTTTTCAGTTCATGCCAAAAATAGTAACTTCTGACCTTTGACTTTTCTGATCTTTCCTTGATGAACCATGATCAATTCTTGATCAAATGGTGAATGATAATTCAATATGAGGATCTTGGCGAAAAATCAGGAGTTTTGACTTTACTTTGACCACAGTTGACTTTTTAGGTTAAACAGTCGACTGTTGACCTTCTGAGCTTTTGAATGACAAAAACTTTGAGATAGGCCTTGATACTTGTCATGGAGGTAAAGTGGGATATGTTGAGCCATATGAGATGCCTTGGAGCCATTGATTCAGTGATTTTCTTTTGAATGAACCAAACCCTAGTTCAGAGCCTTGTATAGGAGAGTGTGTCTTGGAGCTTTGTGTATTGGTTTGAGTTTGAATAGGAGAAAGATTATGGGCAAATTTTGGGGTATGACAACGGACATATGACTTTTAAAAACCAACCTTTCCATCCAATTCCTCCATTTCTCCCCAAAACCCATCCTCCTTAACATATATCTAAGAAAATTCCAAGAAACTTTATCGTATGCCTTCTCAAAATCCACTTTGAACAAAATGCACCTATTCCCTTCTTTCTTCACAAAATCCACCACCTCATTAGCAATCAAAACCCCATCGAGAAGATGTCTATCCGGAACAAAAGCACTTTGACACGGTGAAATAATAGAGTGAAGGACCTTTTTCAATCTTCCTGCCAAGATCTTAGAGGTAACCTTGTACATACAACCCACCAAGTAAATTGGCCTATAATCATCCAAAGAGATTAGACTAGGAAACTTAGGCACTAACGACAAAAAAGAAGAGGTTATCGCCTTTGAAATGAAACCACCGGAATGAAAATAATTAAGAAAATTCACAAAATCTTCCTTGATGAAACTCCAACACTTCTTTATAAACATAAAAGTGAATCCATCCGGTCCCGGGCTCTTGGAACTTCCACACCCATCAATAGCTTCTTTAATTTCCTCCTCTTGAAAAGGTCTTTCAAGCCAAGTAACCTCGTTAGAACTAATTATATTAAAGGGGACACCATCTAACCAAATTTTATCCGAGTCTTCTTCGAGAAATTTATTAGAAAAGTGCTTCCTTACTTCCTCCCTCACTTCCTCTACCTTATCCACCATTCCCCCTTGCGTAGAAATAGGACATATATGATTGTGTCTTCTTCTTTCTTTCAATAATTTATGGAAAAACTACTATTAGAATCATCTTCATTTAGCCATTTAAGTCTTGATTTTTGAACAAGCATATTTTCCTTAATCCTCAAGTTCAACCAAAACCTCTTGTTAGCTTCATTCCTACTAACAAGAGACTCGCCTAACATATTCTCCGACGAATCTTCCAACCTAAGATCCTCTTCATTGATGTCTCTAACACAATCTTCCACCTCCAAATCTATACTCCCAAAAACCGTCTTATTCCATCACTTTAATCTCTCCTTAATCCGAGTAAGTTTCTCTTTAAGAACATAATCTCCTCTACCATCCACCAGCAACTTCTTCCACTCTTTTTCCACAAAAGGTAAGAAAGAATTAAAACTAAACCATTCGTTATTGAATCTAAATGGTTTAGGTACCCAATTTAATTTGTCCACCACCAACCAAACCGGGCAATGATCCGAAATGTCTCTTTCCCCCACTCTTTGGCCGACCACGCCCCATCTATTAACAATAACATTAAACATAATGAACCGATCAATCCTACTCATTGATCTACCATCTCCGCTATACCAAGTAAATTTTTTTCCTTTACTTGGCACATCCACCAAACCTCTATCAACAATGAACTTACCGAAAAGATCCGAACCAGTCACCATTTCTCTAACCGACCTCCCTTTCCTTTCACAAGAGTCTTTTTTCGCATTAAAATCACTACCAATAATCCATTCCCCATCCGTAAAAATACTCTTCAACATTAGTAACTTATTCCATAATTCCTTCTTTTGTTTAAAAAACAAGAAGAATAAATATTCACAGCATAATACAAATTATCCTTCCACACCGCTTTAATCCCTAAGAATCCATCTCCTTTAAAGCTATGGAGTACCTCCACTCTATCTTGCCTCCAAAGAGTTAAAATTCCCCCGACCTCCCGCTACTATTAAAAAAAGAAAACCCGATATCCGAATTACTCCACATACTTAAGGCAATAAAATCCTCCATATTAGAAATTTTCGTTTCTTGGATCAAAACTATGTCCGCGTCTTCCTTCTTGATAATAGAACTAATCCTTCTTCTTTTGAGGGCATTCCCTTCCCCTCTAATATTAAAGGAACCTATAATCATTTCGAAGATGAAGAAAGCTCCTTCCTTGATGAATTACTCACATGCGCCGTTTTGTCCTCTCATCCCAACTTCTCGACAAAAAGGTTTCGATCTTTCATATTACTCATTCCTAACCCTTCAAAAGCCGTCCACATTTTGACTCCTACATTGTTGTTCACAAAATCCCACTGTTTCGCATTGTTGGAACCAATTAAATCATTCTCCGAAAGATTTTCATAGCAAACTTTCTCCCTACCAAGATGCTTTAACCCCGACACCTGAGAGTATACTTCCACTGAATCGGAATGGATGCCTCCCTTCGTCCTCTTTGAAATAACCTCACCCGACATCTTCTTCCCCCATATAGAATAAATTTTTTTTCTTAGCAAAATTCCCACCTCCTAGTTCCAAGAGACTTTTGAATTTAACACTCTTAGGACAAAGAATTTTTTTTCTATGAACCATACTAGCAGCCCCAAATTCCCCTTTCTTCTCTCTAAAAATCCCTCCACTTTTTACCATCTCAGTGCCATGATTTGAAACCCCTCCCCTAGAGAAAGACCAACAAAATTACCCGTGACTTGCTTTGAAACCACCTTGTTGCACCCCAAAATTTGCCCTCTTTATACATGCTATAAGTTATGAATGACGTTTATTTCGTCGTTCGAAAATCGAGAAAAAATAAAGAGTTCTGTTATTTCGAGATCATTAATTCAAGAGGTTTGTGGGATGAATTGCTAGATAGTGAGTCATAATAAAAGGGTATGAGCTTAAAAGAGAGCATTGTGTCCGTGGCGACATTATACTTGCGATTTATTGGTGGCTTCCCGTGCAAGTTTGAGTTAGATTGATGCTATTAAATAGAGTTGGGGGTCCATTGAAGTTGCAAGTGGATTGGAGTTCACTCAGAAAAAAGGATTCATTAAGTATTGATGAATTTTATTCAAGTTCACTCAATCATTCATTTGTTCAAGTTCTACTCATCTTTGTGTTAATCATCATTCAAAATCCAAATTCAAATACACAAAAGTCCATACATTCATAAAAGTCCAAGCCCATTTCATTACAAAAATTATACAAAAAAATCATGTTCAGAATCTAATTTCTTGATTACATCCTTCAAATATCGTTTCAAAAAACCTATTTCAAAAAACCCATTGAACATTACAAACTCTTCCTAAACAAAGACAATTGATTCTGATTTCCTAAGCCATCCCCATGTGCACCGCCAAACCGATTCAAGTCAGCCTCAAAGCTCATTGCAAATTTCATTAACCATGGAAGGTATTACAAAATTCTTCACGAAATTACGCATAAAACTGGTTCAGCCCTTTACACAAATAAACCAGCAGCTCCCGAATAAAACCGTAACCACCAATTGAACCACGCCCCTGCATAGCAATTCAAAAACTCAAGTTACACCAGAGAACCAAACGGCACAAGCTTGTTGCAATTTAAGAACCGATTCACAGATAAATCAAGAACCTGATAACAAAAAGAAGCTTCACAACAAAAGGGATTCGGCAGAAAATAGCAACAGAAAAAGAGACGGAAACTCACCTCTCGAATCAACATCTTCACCGAGACTTCAACAGAAATCTTCAACCTTCTTGAGATTCTTCAATTCAGAGATAATCTTCATCTTCCGAAATTCACCTTGAACATTCCCAGAAAACCTCCAACCTTCAGTCTCCTTTTTCCTCTCCATTGAAGCTAAGAGAAACAAAATCAATAGCAGAATTTTGGTAACAGAATTCTAAAGAAGAAAATGATAACAGAAAAGAAAAAAAAGGTAACTGAACTGTGACAAACTTCCTTTCCCTCTTTCAATATTCTTCTGGATCGCATCGTCACTCTTCTCCAATCTTCAACCGATAACAAGAATCTCCATCACCGATATCTCTTCACGTTCTCCATATTTCTGCATCTCGCATCAAGAATCTTCGATCTTCTCCGCTAATCTTCAACTGAAGAAGAATTCGGATTCTTCATTTTTCTCCGCAACGATTGCGTCATCGTCATCTTCAATCTGCAATCATTCATCAACATCACAATTCATATCATCAATAATCTTTAGATCTACATCAACGCGATAGCAACAACAACGTAATTGAAAATGCGTCGGATGTTTAAGATCGAGTGAGAGCTGAGATCGGAGAGAGTTAGATTGGAAAGGAGGTCTAAGATTGAGAGCGAGGGGAGAAGAGGGGGATTTGGTTCTTTCTATTACGGCGGAGAGCGGCGGAATTGGCCGGAGGAGGAAAAATGATGTCGCCGCCGTTCATGAGAGAAGAAGGAGAGGGATATAAATTCAGATTGGTGCATCACATGTAACCCTAATCTCCTTGTTTAATTTCATTTTATTGTATTGAATTAAATGATAAACCTTGGATTAATGTGAATCGAATGATATTAACATAGAAATCTGAATAATCAAATTTGCAAATGAGCTGTGATGATGGATCAATTGCTGAATCTTTGGGCCAAGAACAAATTACTGCATCACCTCCCCCTAGCCCAATGTACACAGTTTCTGTATGCTGAACTTGAACAAAAGAACATTCCATTGGGCCACATCTGGCTGGGCCATGCGCCCTTGATTGACTGCACTACTGTTTTCACTCAATACACCCCCTGTTTCTCTTCAATTTTGTGTTAAAATTTTTTTTTTCCTAGTTTGTTTCCTATTTCTTTTAGATAATAAAATGATACATTTGTTAGATTTTTAGCCTTATAAAAATAATCAAAAACATGTAATGTTTTGCTTGTTAGAATTTAAATGTTTTGTTATATTGTTTAGTTTTATTTCTTTGATAAAATGTCATGAAAAATATTATGCTTGATTAGATTCCTTGCATTGATTTTAGATAATAAAAAACATGTAATATTTTGCTTATTAGACTTTAATTGTTTTCTTACATAGTTCTATTTTAGTCTTAGTTGAAATACCATAAAAAACAATTTAATCTTGCTAGATTTTCTTTTAGAATTCACTTAGAACTTAATTGCTAGTATTTTCTATGGCGGGTGCATGCCTCCTTGTTATTACTGATTTGTTTGTTGAGATGTGCGAGGCACTTTGAGATGGCCTTCAATTGTGATTCGATCGCCTCGTGTTCCACTTTATTTGTGGGACACGAATTCGCTTTCGATGCGACCTGATTTGCGACGTGTTCCACTTTATTTGTGGGACAGGAAATTATTCCCGATGCGATTCACCCGATCTCTCATTCATTGAGATGTACATTCCTGTATTGTCTGGATTATGTTTCTCTTGCAGGTTGCTTGTGTGGTTGTGTTTGATACGCACCACATAGTGGTTGTGATTTATTTTCACACTGCATCGCTTTGACGCTTATGCTGGACTCCTGGCTTTGCTGGATGTTAGATTACGTGAAGTTTCTTAGTTCTGCTTGCGTTGCTATCTCACTGCGGATTTGCTATCCGCTCGGTATCTCCTTGTCCCTTTTACCGCTTTCCGCATCATCCTATAATATGAGAAGTAGGACTTAGACATGCATCTGGCCAAGCCCTCGAAAGAGGCTCGGTTTTTGTTGGTGTGTTTACATTTGTGCTTTGCGGCAGGGACTCACGGTGTAATAAGTCATATATGGCACTCCGTTAAGTCCTCATGGAAGGCATGCGGAAAGGGTTAGCAATCAACCCCCGCCTAGTCTCATCGAGTCTGTTTAGTATGCGCACGCTACGCGTTGCTTGCTTCTGAACCTGCACAAGATCTTGTTATCGAGTATGTCAGGAAAAGGGTTCATGCAATCGGACCCCCGCCTTTCCTATAGCTCACGTCGCTCGACGTTGATGCTCGGTGTACGCACGCACCGTTTTCCTTTACGATCCGTGACGGCTTGGTTGCTGAGAGGGGTCCGCCCTCTTGTCTATGGCCCGATCATTTTCACGAGGTCTAATGCTTGGTTGACTTGGGTTGAGCTGCTCCCCTTGGCTATGGCGGGACCGCTTTTCTACCATTCGGTCAGTACCGTTGGTTTTGTTTGCTTTACGAGCGGATGCTCGTTTGTGTGATATTCTTGTGTGCCTCCCCTTTTCCCTTGCAGGTTGATAGCTTAGCTTAGACTTGTACCTTTTGTATGATAACATTAGGTAGCAAGCTTTCCCCTTTAGCTTAGGTTTTCCTCATGCATTCTTTAAAACACAAACCACACTCTTTGATTTTCTTTTCTTAAGAGCTTGTTATTTCCGCTCCATTCCCAGCATAAGTCTCCAAAGGTCGAGCAGCGGAGTGTGAATGTAACTTGTTCACCTAAAAAACACAAAACAAACAAAAACTAGTTAGCCGAGCTACGGTAGCTCTGATTCTGCAAAACAGATACGTAGGCAGCGGGGTAGGGCCCGTGCGAGCACAATCCTTTCTTTTCCCTACATTCTGCATGCATTTTAGTCCAGATTAGCGTAGTTTGCTTACACACCCATAGATTTAGACACTAGCGTGGATACCATCGAGTACGATGGGCGCGAGGGGTGCTAATACCTTCCCCTCGCGTAACCGACTCCCTTACCCTTTTTCTCTGGTCGTGAGACCGTTGTTTTGTTTTGTGGTTTGCTGGCATTCCCTTCCTTTTCAGGATAAATATGTTAGTGGCGACTCTGTTAATTTTCGCGGTAGCGACAGCTGGCGACTCTGCTGGGGACGTCTCGACCTATTGCGGGTCCGGACTTAGCGAGTCGATCCTAGCGCTTGTGTGTTTATCTTTGGGTGCTTTACTGCTTTGCATATTTACCTGTTTGCATTGCATTCTATTTGCGCTTTACTTTTCTGCATCATATTCTGGACTGGCTGGATCTCTGTCTGTTGGGTGGGTGTTTCAAGAGGTAAAAGGCCCAATACCCAGGCTATGTGTGAACCATAGGAACCCTAGGATAGAGTGGGAGCATGGTTTGTCTCGAGGTGTACGTCTCGGGATGGATTATGTGACCACGAGCAGAGTAGTGGTTTCAAACGGAGGTATTATTGTCACCCGCTTCCGCGCTGTGATGATGCTTACCTTCGGGCGGACCGTATACTGCGTTTCATGACCTTACCTTGGCCTAGATTTTACCCGTGAGTGGGGCGGGAATCAATGATCATATAACATGTACATTGTTGGTGACCGCTGTTCTCGTTCGTGGGTTACCGCTGTTCTCGTTCGTGGGTACTAATGGTTCCTGTTCATGGGGTAATATGGTTCTTGTTCGAGTGGTAATTTGTGTTCTATTCCAGGATGTTATTGACTATGGGCTTTGGTTCCGTGGACTGATATTTCGTGTTCCGTGTGGTTTATCATTTGGAGCCGAACCTTTGAATTTGTGCCGTGTGATATCTCGGCATCCCAGATATATCCAGTATTGTGGTTCTCACCACTTTGCATCATTCCATATTTACTTGTGAAAAATGATGTACAAAAAATAACTAGCATACATGTTCCTTCCATTTCCAAGGAATCGTATCTTTAAGCCTCGTGTCGAGCTTTTCCACCTCTTGCTTGTCAAAAATCAAAACACGAGGATTCCTTGGAAATCGAATGAATATGGCATTACATTCATATCATGAATCTCATACATTTCATGCATAACAGGTATTCAGGATTGAGGATCTCTTATTCAGACTTGGTACTCTCACCAGACTCACAGACTCGACTTGCCATTGTTGTGTTCCCAAAGATCGGTCATGGAACTTTGTGGGGTGACAGAGAAGAAGGTTCAGTCGGGGTTGTTTATGAAGACATGCAAGTTATGACCCATGCTCAAGGACTCTTAGTAAGAAAAACTCAAGGAGCACTTCGTGGATCTCTTCCACAATTTTGCGGTTTCTAAAGCTCCTCGTCAGCGGCTTATCTCCTTTTCTCTCGTGAATTCAAGGGGTATGTTCTCGAAAAAGGAGGACCGAAAGACAAGTCTATTTGATTCTCATGTCTTATGCTCATTTGCTTCCATGCTTGCTTTATTTGCAACTGGTTAAGCTCCGTACTGTGTGGATGTCTACAAAACTCTCTACTTGATGACGATGACACTAGGTGTGAGTTCTATTCTGGGGTACCTGGTCGTGATGTTAGTATCTACAAGTCTTTGAAGTTGTTTGGGGCTCCCGCACGAGGGATAAGCAAGACCTTGTCTATCTTGAGCATTGTATCATTTGCATTGCTCGAATCCCTAAAGCACTTACAAAGTTCTGTGTGACTTCGCCAGAATCTTCTGCCAAGCAGTAACCAAAATTGGTTTACATAGACACCTCTCATTCTCAAGGTTCTGTTTCATATCCAGAGACACCTCCTTCTCACGGAGTTTCCTTTTCAGCAACCTTTGCTTGTTAACAGAGACGGAAGAGAAACAAGTGGATGTACTCCTAGTGCCTTGTATCCGAGTTACTTCTTTGCTTGTTGGAATTTAAGTTGGTTGCTTTGGATCTTTTCCACCACAGATAGTTCTCCTGATTCCGATGACAATAGTCTGTGTGTTCCAATCTGGGGGCACCTGATCGTAATGTCAAGCCTTACAAGGTGTTGAGGTACAAAAATTCCAGAACTTGATCGATGCAGAGATGTTTGAGTTTATTCATAATGGTTTCTACTGGTCAATCTCATTTCATCTACCGCAAGTAGAATGTTTGGTCCTCCTCGAGGAATAACTCATGAGAATCACTTGCAATTTGTATTGCCAGAGGCTTCCTTCCCAACAACCGTTGTATGTTCCAAGTAATGACTTTGATGGCCAAGCGCCAGAGGTTATTGTTGTTCACCAATAGCAATACAAGTTCTCTCCATTCATGATGGTGTTTTCTATTTCAGCAGCTATATTTAGGGCTCCCGACCGAGGGATAAGCAAGACTCTGTGTTCTTGAGTTCGCATCATTGGCAGCTCAAATCCCTAAAGCATTCACAAACTCCATTCGCTGTTGTTTGGGGCTCCCGACCGAGGGATAAGCAAGACGCCTTGTATCTTGAGTTTGTGCACCACTCGCACGACACAAATCCCTAAAGCTGAACATTTATAACTTTTGTATGACTTTGCCAAAATCTTCTTCCAGGGAGTGATCTGAAGTGTTCTACCGTAACGCTTAATGTTTTCCACTATGGGGGCATTTGGTTATCCGATTGAAGGCTGTCAGTCATTCAAAGATAAGGTTCAAGACCTGATTGACTCAAAGGCTATCACATTCGCACCTGAAGTCCAGAATTGAAGTTCTCCTTTGACTTAGCGGATCTTCTGAAGCAACAAGTCCATACGGAGAAGATCTCCTCAACATTGGCAAATTCTTAATTCATCATGCATGTTCATGTTTAAGCTTTCTTGCTTTGTTCAATACTGTTGCATGCAAAACTTGTTTGTTTTTTAACTATAATAATAATGCATTGGATATGTTTGTCTTGAAAAATCCATTCGCTTTTACTCTTATATGTTTTCTATGCCTTTTGTGATACTTAACTCTTGCTACATAAAGCATGATAACTCCGAAGGGAGGATGATGAACATAATACCAAGAACCTCAAATGGTATGCTTTTGAGTAAAACCCCGTTGATGATGTACAGGCATTGTTTCAAATTCCCAAACACTGGAGTTATAAGGGAGTGAAACCCTCGTTAACCCCTCTGAGCCTTCGAAGTAGGAGTTTCTTTTCTATTCAGAAAAAAAAAACCCATATTTTTAACCCCGGGGCAGGGTAGTGTTCAGTTGACCTGATCAAGCATTTGGAATTCATCAGGAGCACACATTCAAGGACATAACAAAGGTTGCCCTTCAAAAGATTGAGGAAAGTTAAATCCACAACGGCTATCCCTCACCTCAGGAGGTCGAGACATCAAATTTATCCCTCGCACCAGGAGGTCGAGACCAACATCAAAACCGTTATGGTTTATCCTTTACATCAGGAGGCCGAACGATGACGATACCACAATGGTAATTCTTCATCTACCAAGAATTCAGGCAGTCACTATGCACTTCCAACAAATCAGAGATTCATGATCGCACGACTTGTTCAAAAGAAAAGAATGAATCAAAAAGAAAAGAAAGAGGAAAGAAAATCCCGCTAAGTCAACAAGTTGAAAGAATGTGACTTAGGCAAAAGTTAGGGCATCCCGCTGGACATTCAAATCAAAATTCAAAAGAATTTGTCCAGGCAAAAGTTAGGGAAACGAAAAAAGAAAAGCAAAGCAAAAGCGAAAAACAAGGATTACAAAATAAGAATCCTCATCAAAAGAACAAAGTCGTGTGATCAGACACCAAAAACAAAAGGTAAAGTGACTGCCATGTCCGAGCGCCTCGTTGATTCCTCAATCATCTCAAACTCCTATTGAAAGATGAATGCTCGCATCAAGTTAACTGAACATAGGACTGGAGAACATCACGAAGGGGGTGGGCACCAAATAATTCGAGCCTCAATGCATTTTTTTCTAAAACCGTGAACCTGGCCACGTTACAACCCTCAAAAGTCCTAATTGAAGCAGGGTTAATTCGAAAGCAGGCTATACACGAGAATACGGTAAACTGACTCCTAGGAAATTTGCTAAACGCTTGAGTTGGTATCACACCATCTTTTCTTTCTTTAACAAAATTCGATGTTACGACATCCTTTCATAAAAAGTTTCTTTAAACTTCAAGACAAACATACTCTTTGCATTAGAATTATATTTCTCATAATAAACATTCTTTGCATATGAACAAGTGCTTAACATCAAGAAAGTTTCCACAATGAACTTCAGATGAAAAGTTTAATCCTCCTGAAGGACAGGTTGTCTTCATAACTCCGTTGAGCAGAGGCAGCAATATTTCAAAGTCCGATCACCCTCAGGGGCACAAAAGCATTTGAATACTCTATCGAGTAAATTTTCAATCAATCTGGGGCAATCAGGTCAAGATTCAAAGAATATCTCAAAGTGTTGAGTAATCAGGGGCATTCACCCAAGTGCAGTCGAAGCTATCTCCAATACAGGTCAAGTAAGGGCATGGTTCCAAAGTTCATGATACTGGGGCAGGTTGGCTATGACAGCGCATATCTCAGAAATTCCTAATGAGGCAAATTTCTTCAAAGTCCCTACAGGCTGGGGCAAGGCACTATACATTGGCATTTTATCCTCATTAGGAGGTGTTCAGTTTAAGTTCAGGTGTGAGCTAAGCAACTTATGAACTCGAAGACCGTCGAGAAGTCAGGGTCGTCATCCTTAACATTGATCTGGGACTGAAAGCCCATTACTTGTTGGCATCCTCACAATCAATGTGAATCTACAAATCCCGCTTCCTGGTGGCACCACTATGAAAGCCAATCCCTGTTTGGTCTCTTGGAAGTCAACACTTGCTTGACACCTTAAGCCCACTTCCTGGTGGCATTCCCTCGGAAAATCAATGCTTATTTGATGCTCCGGCCGATACTTGTTTGGTGTTCTAATCACTACTTGCCTATCAACTCATTGAATCCATTGCTTGTTTGGAAAGTTTCGAAGCCAAGATGTCTGACAATCTGTTTGCTCTTGCATTTGCCCATTACGGGTGAGCATCACCATCCTCTTCCATATGAGGAAACCCCTTGAAGATGTCATGCTATATCATGGGCCATTCTCTTCTGTTTATCTCACAAGTACATTCTTTCAAGTGCACCATGTTAGCACATCGGCGGATTTATCCAAGTGACAGATACTCATTCCCCAGCTGAGTGTATCTAGATGAGGTTTTCTTTGTTCCAAGATTCTCATCTCCTCAGCAAAGCACATCTCAATGCAATTTCTGTGCTTCAAAAGTCTTATTCCCCGGTGGAATGCCTTCTCCCCAGTAGAATTATGATTGAATGGTATCTAATTCCCCAACAAGCTCTTAATGAGGTTCCTTGCCCGAGTTTCTCGTTCTCCCCATTAGAGTGTTTCTCTCCCCAACAGATTGACCTGTTTTCCCCAAGAGGGTCATCTTATTCCCTAGTGGAGTTGTCTTAACAAAGGTTCTTATGCTAAGTTCCTTATCCCCAGCGGATCTCTCATATCCCTAGCAGATCGCTGTACAGAAGTATTCATCTTCCCCACTGAGTCTTTCCTCAGCAGAGATTCACATGCATCCTCCGCAGAATCTGTGTCCTTCAAGGATTTTCCCCAGCGGAATGCTTTATTCACAAGCAAGTTGGTTACTCCCCATCAGAGTTGTCTCCATGACTTGCTCTAATCTCCACATCCCCAGAGTGTTGAGAATTTGCTTCTCCGGTGAAGTTGCCAGGGTATTCCCCAAGCGGTTAATTGGGATGTTCATATCCCCAAGCAGGATTTATTCCCCAAATAGAGCTCACATCCAGATTTGATCGCCTCCAGCAGATTTCTGATCCATCTTTGCCAGCTCGCAGTTATGACCCTTGGTCACTCATCTTGTCCTCCCCGCAGAGTTCTATACTCTCTCCAGGACTTCTTCAGCAATTCAGTGCTCCTCCGTTGTTTCCCTAAGCAACGCTCGAATCATGCATCATTCACATTGCATTCTCAAAGCGTATAACGTCTTTCTTCTCAGGAACGTTATTCCACAAACATTCATACATGCATCATGCATAAATCATATCATATCTGTCTCTTTCTGCAGGAAAGTTATCCAGATTCAAATGCTCCCCAGAGAGCAATATTCGCCTAGTCATTACAGGCGCTTATCCTGATGTTTTGAATCAGAAGAGGATTGTTCTACTTATTTTCTGGCATAGCTCAGATCAGTTCAAAGACATTCCTATTCCCGATGCCCCCAGATCGGTGGAAGATATTTGTTCCTATCCTGATATCCAGCTCAGTTGAAGGAACCGCCTCCGGATCTCCCAAGATCTTCCGAAGGAGAAAGCCCTCTGATACATCAGATCAGTTGGAAATATCTACTCCCTGACGATTTAGTTCGTTCAGAAGAAGAAACTCGTTTGCCCAGTCCTGATACCTTACTATCAGTTGAGGACGCTTTCTTTACCCGACGTACACAGTTCGGAAGAGATATCTGTTCCTATCCTAATATTCAGATTCAGATTAGTTGAAGGAACCGCCTCCGGATCTCCCAAGGTCTTACGAAGGAGCAAGCCACTGATATCATTAGATCAGATGGAGATGTCTGCCTGATCGACTTTGTCTTTCAGATGAAGATTGTCCTACTTATTTTCTAGCATCATGTCTAGATCAGTTTAAAGGCATTCTTTCCCCGGCGTACACAGTTCGGAAGAGATATTGTTCCTATCCTGATTTCCAGTTCAGTTGAAGGAACCGCCTCCGGATCCCCGTGGTCTTACGAAGGAGCTAGCCGCTAATTCCCAGATTAGTAGGAATATCTACCTGATGATTTAATTGCATCAGAAGAGATGTCTGCCCAGATTCCCAGATCATGATTCCCAGATCAGAGATACCTATTACCCGTTGATGTCCAGATCAACCGATGTATCTCCTTCGATTCCCAGATCGACTTAAGACATCTATCCCGATGCAAGTTCGGAGACATCTGCTACGCCTGATACTCAGATCAGTCGAGATGTTCCTTCTCTTGATGCCCAGATCATTTGAAGTGTTTCCCCTGCCTGTGGGTGCCCGTTCCTTCTTATCACAAGTTGGAGCATATTTAATTGTCCAGATCAATTGAAGTTTTTTCTCCCTGCTTGCGGGGTGGTACATTCCTTCTTATTGCAAGTTGGAATCTTCTATTGATCAAGAGTGCAAATTTTCGAGTTCATTCTGGTATTCAATCTCCTTCCACCTCAACGGTTCAAAACTTTGGTTTCTCACTCGCCAGGTTCAAGAAGTTTGAATAGGGGCAGCTGTTGCACCCCAAAATTTGCCCTCTTTATACATGCTATAAGTTATGAATGACGTTTATTTCATCGTTCGAAAATCGAGAAAAAATAAAGAGTTCTGTTATTTCGAGATCATTAATTCAAGAGGTTTGTGGGATGAATTGCAAGATAGTGAGTCATAATAAAAGGGTATGAGCTTAAAAGAGAGCATTGTGTCCGTGGCGACATTATACTTGCGATTTATTGGTGGCTTCCCGTGCAAGCTTGAGTTAGATTGATGCTATTAAATAGAGTTGGGGGTCCATTGAAGTTGCAAGTGGATTGGAGTTCACTCATAAAAAAGGATTCATTAAGTGTTGATGAATTTTATTCAAGTTCACTCAATCATTCATTTGTTCAAGTTCTACTCATCTTTGTGTTAATCATCATTCAAAATCCAAATTCAAATACACAAAAGTCCATACATTCATAAAAGTGTATACACAAGCCTCTCAATCAAATGGTTTTGATGAAGACAACATGGATATCTAACTATCAAGAAAGGATGAGAAAAAGATTCAAAGAGCATTCAATCCAAGTCTCAATATAGCATCAAGATTGTTAAAACAACTTTTGAAGACTTTTGGAGTTAAGGTATAAACATGTTATTATCTTGATAAAATAGTGCTCAAAATACATACAATATTGCATAAAATCACTAAGGTCTTTTTCTAGAAAATGTTGACATTTTAGAAGTCTTAAGAAACAAATTTTTTTTATATCTTCTTTCAGTGTAACCGGTTACGGTTATAGGCGTAACCGGTTACGGTCACGCAGCCAGACTTCCTTTTGCTACTGGTTTTCTTTTTCTTTCCAGCGTAACCGGTTACGGTTCTTGGTGTAACCGGTTACGAAAACGCATTTTTCAAATTTTCCTTTATAACGGTACAGCGTAACCGGTTACGGCCATTCTCGTAACCCGTTACGGCTGAAACAGTAGCATTTGTTCATTCTTTTTCAGTGCATACGAATCAGATTTTAGTTCACTCAAACATTGCATCTTTTCACATAATCTTACCCTTTCTTAAAGGTGTTAAGGCACTATATATACTCTCATTTTCAGATATCATATTCACCTCTTTCACTTTGCAATTATACACATTTATTCTCTCAAATTTCACACCAAGTGCTCTTTAATATTCAAACTTTCACATTGATATTTTTTCTGCATTAGTGTTCCATACTTGTCCAGAAAAATTCATATCATTGATCATAAACATTGAGCACTATACTATCATTGATAATTGCTTGAAAGGGAAGATCAATCAAGAGATTGATACATTGTTCTACTATTTAAACTCTTATACAAAATCAAATACTTGTTGTATTCTTGTTATCCAGGATTGTTGGAAACAAGTTAGACACTTTGAGAGGATTGTTCTCATAAGTGGTCTTAGTAAAAAAAATCCAAGAGGATTGTTCTTGGTCCAAGAGGATTGTTCTTGGTGTTTGGTTAGGCTTGTACAAGATACCAACTATATTGAAATCTCTTACTGCGTAAGGGGACTGGAGTACTCTCGGTTTGTGAGGGGAACCAGGATATATCCTTGTGTCATTTATTTTTCTGCACTTTACTTCTTTTAGTAACATTACCATAAACCAGAAAAATAATCACTTTACACCATAAAACCGAAAAAGATATAAAGTACCTAATTCACCCCCCCTCTTAGGCATATCTGATACTTACATTTGGCATCAGAGCAAGTTATAGGTAACTTGTTCCTAAAGATCCAGAATGGCTTCCGCAATTCAAAGACCGGTTTTCAAAGATGGTGGTTCTAACAACAAGCCTCCATTGTTTTGTGGTGAATATTTTGACTTTTGGAAAATCCAAATGAAGGCTCATCTAGAAGCACAAGGAGAAGAAGTTTGGGAGGCTGTCCTACAAGGTCCTCATGTTCCTACAACGGTCGTTAATGGTGTTGGATCGGAGAAACCTAAAGCGTCATGGGATGATAATGATAGAAAAAGGGTTCTTGCTGACAAAAAGGCGGTCAATCTTCTTCATGGTGCTCTTAGTATGGATGAATTCTTCCGAGTATCAACATGTACAACATAAAAAGAAATTTGGGATACTCTTGTAGAAACTCATGAAGGTACCGCTGAAGTTAAAAGATCAAGATTGAATACTTTAAGCCAAGAGTACGAACTGTTTAGAATGAAGCCCGGAGAAACTATTCTCGATTTGCAAAAACGATTCGTACATTTGACAAATCACTTGAAGGCACTTGGTAAGACTCTTACTACCGAAGAACTTAATCTTAAAGTGCTCAGATCTTTGACAAGGGAGTGGCAACCAAAAGTGACGGCGATATCCGAAAAGAAGAATTTATCAAAACTTACTTCCGCAACACTATTTGGAAAACTTCAAGAATATGAGACGGAACTTGGAAGATTGGAAAAGCATGAGAACTTAGAGAAGAAATCCAAAGGCATTGCATTAAAGGCAGATTCAAAGGAAAGCAAAATGAAAGATACATCAGATGAAGATGAAAACTTCATGCTTCTTGTAAAAAGGTTAGGCAAATTTTTTGGTAATAAAAATAATATTGATAATGCTAACTTTGTCAAAAGGAAGAAATTCTCAAAGCATAAGGATAAAGAAGCATCCACTTCATCACAAGAATTAACATGCTATGAATGTGGGAAACAAGGACACATAAAGCCGGAGTGTCCAAAACTTTCTAAGAAGAATGGATTCAAAGGCAAGAAGGAATTCAAAAAGAAAAGGGCCTACATAGCATGGGAAGATAATGAAGTAAGTTCTTCATCGGACTCGGATAGTGACGAAAGTGCAAATCTAGCATTGATGGCATCACACCACTCCGATGATGAAGAAGGCGAGGTTAGTTACGATGATTCTCTTTTTAATAATGGTGCACAAGGTGCAATAAATGAATTGTTAAATGAGTGTAAAATTCTCTATAAAACTATCTCATCTCAAAAGAAGATAATATCATCTTTAGAAGAGAAGGTTAAGATAATTGAAGAAGAACATAAAGATGTCAAAGAAAAAATGATTAGTGTTCAAGAAGAGAATGTTGCATGCAAGAATTGTGAATCACTTTCCTTCCAAATTGTTCAATTAAAAAGAGTTCTAGAAAGATATGAAAAGGGACAAATTGGATTGGAAAATGTTCTTAGAACACAAAGATACTCAAATGATAAAAGTGGACTTGGCTTTTCAAAATTTGATCAACCAAGTTCCAATAAAACTATATTTATCAAGGCTAGTGACCAACCAATTCAAGAGAAAGTGAATAAGCCTAAAGTAGTTCAACATTATCCTAAAAGGAAGAACTTTGTTAAGAAGAAATCTTATCCTCCTAGATATAGAAGTAACTTTGAACCTACTTGTTTTTATTGTGGTATTATTGGTCACACACCCAATGCTTGTTATGTAAGAAACTTTAGTGTACCTAGTGGACATTATGTATGGGTGAAGAAAGGAACTAACTATGATGGACCCAAAGCCACTTGGGTACCTAACAAAACTTAATTTGTTTTGCAGGCTTGCTTGAAGACCACTTCAAACCTATGGTATCTAGATAGTGGTTGTTCAAAGCATATGACGGGAGACCTAAACCAATTTTCAGATCTAAGGTTAAAGGCCAAGGGTTTTGTCACTTATGGAGACAACAATAAGGGAAGAATTCTTGGCAAAGGCAAAGTTGGTGCACCACCTTTCACATCCATTGAAGATGTTCTTTATGTTGAAGGACTAAAGCATAATCTTCTAAGCATTAGCCAACTTTGTGACAAAGGCTTCAAGATCAAATTCACTAAGGAAGAATGCTTGATCATCGATGAAGTCACCAATGAGGTAAAACTCAAAGGTACAAGAATTAATAACATTTTTATGATTTCTTTAAATGATTTATCTTTGAAAGTAAAATGTCTTTTGGTAAACAATAATGAATCATGGTTATGGCATAAAAGAGCAGCCCATATTCATATGGATCATTTAAATAAATTAACCAAACATGATCTTGTTATTGGCCTACCTAAGATAAAGTTTGTCAAAGATAAATTATGTGATGCATGTCAAAAGGGAAAGCAAACCAAATCATCTTTCAAACCAAAGAATGTGGTGACTACAACAAGACCACTTCAATTGTTGCATATGGATCTATTTGGTCCATCAAGGACAAGAAGCTTCGGAGGTAATGTATACGCTTTAGTTATTGTTGATGATTATTCTAGATATTCTTGGACTTTGTTTCTTGTGCAGAAAAGTGATGCTTTTAAAGCCTTTAAGAAGTATGCAAAACAAATCCAAAATGAAAAATCATTAAAGATTGTATCCATAAGAAGTGATCATGGTGGAGAGTTTCAAAATGCATCATTTGAAGAATTTTGTGAAGAACATGGTATCTCGCATAATTTTTCAGCACCAAGAACTCCACAACAAAATGGAGTAGTTGAAAGGAAAAATAGGTTTCTAGTGGAACTTGCAAGAACAATGCTTAGTGATGCAAATCTTCCTAAATATTTTTGGGCGGATGCGGTTAGTACGGCATGTTATGTTGGAAATCGAGTAATCATTAGACCTATCTTAAAGAAGACTCCATATGAACTCTTCAAAGGAAGAAAGCCAAACATTGCTCACTTTCACATTTTTGGATGCAAGTGCTTTGTTCTCAACAATGACAAAGACAATCTTGGTAAGTTTGATGAGAAATCCGACGAAGGTATATTTCTTGGTTATTCTCTTTCTAGTAAAGCATATAGAATTTATAATAAAAGAACTTTAACTATTGAAGAATCCATGCATGTATCTTTTGATGAGACTAACACTTCCAAAGAGGAAATAGTTGCTTGTGATGATGATGATCCTTTAGATTTACCCCCGGAAGAACTTTCAAATGATACAATTGTGAAGGCACCGGAAGAACTTTCAAATGATATAATTGTGAAGGCACCGGAAGTACAACAAGAAAGTGTACAACAAGAATCAAACACCAATGATCTACCAAAAGAATGGAGAACTCATAGAGATCATCCTATTGATAAAGTTATTGGTGATATTAGTCAAGGAGTTGCAACAAGATTAAATCTCAAAGATGCTTGCTTACACATGGCTTTTGTTTCTCAAATTGAACCTTCCAAAGTTGATGAAGCCTTAGGAGACGATCAATGGATAAATGCAATGCAAGAAGAATTGAATCAATTCGAGAGAAATCAAGTTTGGGAACTTGTGCCTAGACCAAGTAATAAACACATCATAGGTACTCGATGGGTGTTTAAGAACAAACTTGATGAGAATGGTATAATTGTTCGAAACAAAGCAAGACTGGTGGCCCAAGGTTACAATCAAGAAGAAGGAATCGACTTTGAAGAAACATTTGCTCCGGTTGCAAGGTTAGAAGCTATTCGTCTTTTACTTGCTTATGCATGTTCATTAAATTTTCAGCTTTATCAAATGGACATCAAGAGCGCATTCTTGAATGGCTACATCAATGAAGAAGTCTATGTCAAACAACCCCCGGGATTTGAAGACTTCAAGAATCCTTCACATGTCTTTAAGTTGAGAAAGGCTCTTTATGGATTAAAGCAAGCACCTAGAGCATGGTATGATAGACTTAGCAATTTTTTGTGTGAAAAGGGTTTCGAAAAGGGTAAGGTTGATAAAACTTTGTTCATTAAGAAAATCAAGAGTAACACTTTATTGGTTCAAGTCTATGTTGATGATATCATTTTTGGATCGACTAACAAAGAAATGTGTGAGGAATTCTCATTGATGATGCAAGGAGAATTCGAGATGTCTATGATGGGAAAGATGAACTACTTTCTTGGACTACAAATTAAGCAACTCAAAGATGGAATCTTTATCAATCAATCCAAATATTGTAAAGAACTATTGAAGAAGTTTGATATGGACAATTGTAAAGCAATGAATACTCCAATGGGCTCCGGTACATATGTTGATCAAGATGAATCCGGTACTCCAATTGATATTACCAAGTATCGAGGTATGATTGGTTCTTTATTGTATTTGACGGCAAGCCGTCCTGATATAATGTTTAGTGTTTGTCTTTGTGCTCGCTTTCAAGCAAATCCAAAGGAATCACATCTTATGGCGGTTAAAAGGATCATGAAGTATCTCAAAGGAACAACCAATGTTGGCTTATGGTATCCTAAAGGTAGTGTTTGCAATTTAATTGGTTATTCTGACGCGGATTATGCAGGATGTAAAACTGATCGTAAAAGCACAAGTGGCACTTGTCACATTCTTGGAAATGCATTAGTATCATGGGCTTGTAAAAAGCAAGCATGTGTTGCTCTTAGCACGGCCGAAGCAGAATACATAGCAGCGGGTAGTTGTTGTGCACAAATTCTTTGGCTTAAGCAACAACTTCGTGACAACGGACTTGATCTCGGATGCATTCCTCTTCGATGCGATAACACAAGTGCAATTAATATCACAAAAAATCCGGTCATGCACTCAAGAACCAAACACATAGACATTCGACATCATTTTCTCCGAGACCATGTTCTTCAAGGAGATGTCGAAGTAACTTTTGTTGACACACACAACCAACTG
Source organism: Vicia villosa (assembly GCF_029867415.1). Classification (NCBI taxonomy): domain Eukaryota; kingdom Viridiplantae; phylum Streptophyta; class Magnoliopsida; order Fabales; family Fabaceae; genus Vicia; species Vicia villosa. The sequence goes on along the minus strand of NW_026705619.1, from coordinate 352,732 downwards.
GCAGATATTTTTACAAAGCCGCTGGCCAAAGAACCGTTCTTCAAAATTCGAAGAGAACTCGGTATTTTGGATGAATATGATATATGACAAACTAAAAACAACTCATCCTCAAATCAAATTCATCATTTAAGGTGCATGCTATCCATTTCTTCTACTTTAAATAGTTCATTTTTTATTATTCCTTTCAATATTAAAAATATATCTAAATAATATTTGATTTATGTACCTTCCTTTAAATATTTTTTGATTTTTCACTCAGTGTAACCGGTTACGGTTATATACGTAACCGGTTACGGTTTCGTGTTTTGGCCTTTCAGCTTTTCTGTGTGTCTCTGTTTCGTATGCGTAACCGGTTACGCCCCTATACGTAACCGGTTACACTGTTCAGATTTTTAATTCTTTATATTTTTAATGCTTTATTTATACTATATGTTTTGTGTTTATTTTGGTCAAATGATTCATTGTATCCACCTACCTCCATTCATTCTTCTTAAAATTCATTCTTATCTTTGACCACCCAATTAAATCCTTCCATTTACCAACAAAATCTCATTAAAAAATCACTATCATATATCTCCTATATATTACAAAACCCAACTAAGCACTTCCTCCAAAATCACTTATTTGGTACCAACACACCCAAATCCGAAAATACCATCCTTAAACCCTAACTTTTCAAAGCTTCATCAATGGCATCTTCCAAGAGAGCTAGAGGAAAAGAAAAGGTTGTTGAAATCTCCGAGGAACCTCCAGCTCCTAAAGATCCTTCACTGAAACAACGCAGGTTGCTTGCAAAGTTCCGTCAGCGTCCTCTTATTGAACCAAAATGTGGTAATCTCTCAACCTTTAAACCTCCAAGTTTTAATTTTCCAGAACTTCTTCAATATCAGGGGCTTGCTGAACTTATAGCTGATTTTGGTCCATTTTACCCGGACGCAGTGAAAGAATTTTATGCTAATTTTCATATTGAACCTGGTTGTGTCCTGACATCTAAGGTTCATGACACTACTCTTAGGCTGACATTAGAAGAATTAGGAACCGTTCTGAATGTTCCTTCTACTGGTGAAAGAATTTTACCGGGCTTTGTTCCAAGTTCTCAGGCTTTTGAAAATTATGCCAAAATGGATTATTTTTTCAGTATAGCTCGTATCTCACAGGAAGAATTTTATGCTCGTCGTGCTCAGTACAGTTCATCCCAAAGAATAATCCTACCAAGCAAACAACTTTCTGTCAGTGACCGTATGCTTCACTATTTTCTTGCATACGTGCTTGTTCCAAAGAGTTCCAATCAATCACAAATTGGTGACACTGAGATGCAACTGATGTTCGCAATCAAAAACCGACTCAAGGTAAATTGGGCATATGTCTTTCTTTATCATATGGATTATCAAAGGAAACTCACATTTGGCCTTCCATATGCTCGACTCATTTCAAAGATTTTGGAAACCTGCAACATGCGTATCGGGAGAGAACCGGTCAAACCTATGGGTAGGAAACATATGATAACATCCTCCATTTGTGACAAGAATATGGGAATTTTCCGAGATAGTGATGGCCTCTACAAACACCTTGATGAAGCCACACCTCCACCTACTAACCCAATTCCATCTACAAATCCAATTCCACCTTCAAACCCAACTCCACCTCCACCCGAAGGTTACACTAATGAGTTCCTTTACAACTATATGGTGGCAATGGAAGCTCGCTACAACACACGCCTTGACAATCATCGTGATGAAATTCTTGCCGCTATCTCCAATGCCAACCATAATGAAGAAGAAGAAGATGATGATGAAGGAGATGAGGAGATGCTAGATGATGACCAAAATATTTGATCTATATTTGCTTTATCTATGCTATTTCTTAGTTCTTAGTTTAAGTCTTTAGCCTTCTATGTTTTTATGCTTAATGTGGTCTCTTTGTTGGTTGTATTTTGCTTCTTTAGACAAAAATCGTTGGTTTACTTATAATGTTTAACAATACCTATTACTTTGTCGTTTTTAATGATAATCATCTATGTCTTGGTAATTCTTTATATGTGTATGATTTACTATGGTATAAATTTCACCTCTCTTTTTCCCCATCCTTTTTGATAATAACAAAGGGGGAGAAGAGATTTGTATGTTGTATGTTGTTTGTTCAAAATTTGCAGGCCCTTGTTAAATGACAAATAGATTCAATCCCAATTTTCAAGAGAATCATGGACTTAGGGGGAGTCATCAACATAGGGGGAGCCTTACATATTACTTAACAAAGATCAAACAAAAACAACATTCAAAGCTTGGTTGTCATCATCAAAAAAGGGGAGAATGTAAACACAAGCCTCTCAATCAAATGGTTTTGATGAAGACAACATGGATATCTAACTATCAAGAAAGGATGAGAAAAAGATTCAAAGAGCATTCAATCCAAGTCTCAATATAGCATCAAGATTGTTAAAACAACTTTTGAAGACTTTTGGAGTTAAGGTATAAACATGTTATTATCTTGATAAAATAGTGCTCAAAATACATACAATATTGCATAAAATCACTAAGGTCTTTTTCTAGAAAATGTTGACATTTTAGAAGTCTTAAGAAACAAATTTTTTTTATATCTTCTTTCAGTGTAACCGGTTACGGTTATAGGCGTAACCGGTTACGGTCACGCAGCCAGACTTCCTTTTGCTACTGGTTTTCTTTTTCTTTCCAGCGTAACCGGTTACGGTTCTTGGTGTAACCGGTTACGAAAACACATTTTTCAAATTTTCCTTTATAACGGTACAGCGTAACCGGTTACGGCCATTCTCGTAACCCGTTACGGCTGAAACAGTAGCATTTGTTCATTCTTTTTCAGTGCATACGAATCAGATTTTAGTTCACTCAAACATTGCATCTTTTCACATAATCTTACCCTTTCTTAAAGGTGTTAAGGCACTATATATACTCTCATTTTCAGATATCATATTCACCTCTTTCACTTTGCAATTATACACATTTATTCTCTCAAATTTCACACCAAGTGCTCTTTAATATTCAAACTTTCACATTGATATTTTTTCTGCATTAGTGTTCCATACTTGTCCAGAAAAATTCATATCATTGATCATAAACATTGAGCACTATACTATCATTGATAATTGCTTGAAAGGGAAGATCAATCAAGAGATTGATACATTGTTCTACTATTTAAACTCTTATACAAAATCAAATACTTGTTGTATTCTTGTTATCCAGGATTGTTGGAAACAAGTTAGACACTTTGAGAGGATTGTTCTCATAAGTGGTCTTAGTAAAAAAAATCCAAGAGGATTGTTCTTGGTCCAAGAGGATTGTTCTTGGTGTTTGGCTAGGCTTGTACAAGATACCAACTATATTGAAATCTCTTACTGCGTAAGGGGACTGGAGTACTCTCGGTTTGTGAGGGGAACCAGGATATATCCTTGTGTCATTTATTTTTCTGCACTTTACTTCTTTTAGTAACATTACCATAAACCAGAAAAATAATCACTTTACACCATAAAACCGAAAAAGATATAAAGTACCTAATTCACCCCCCCTCTTAGGCATATCTGATACTTACAAAAAGTCCAAGCCCATTTCATTACAAAAATTATACAAAAAAATCATGTTCAGAATCTAATTTCTTGATTACATCCTTCAAATATCGTTTCAAAAAACCTATTACAAAAAACCCATTGAACATTACAAACTCTTCCTAAACAAAGACAATTGATTCTGATTTCCTAAGCCATCCCCATGTGCACCGCCAAACCGATTCAAGTCAGCCTCAAAGCTCATTGCAAATTTCATTAACCATGGAAGGTATTACAAAATTCTTCACGAAATTACGCATAAAACTGGTTCAGCCCTTTACACAAATAAACCAGCAGCTCCCGAATAAAACCGTAACCACCAATTGAACCACGTCCCTGCATAGCAATTCAAAAACTCAAGTTACACCAGAGAACCAAACGGCACAAGCTTGTTGCAATTTAAGAACCGATTCACAGATAAATCAAGAACCTGATAACAAAAAGAAGCTTCACAACAAAAGGGATTCGGCAGAAAATAGCAACAGAAAAAGAGACGGAAACTCACCTCTCGAATCAACATCTTCACCGAGACTTCAACAGAAATCTTCAACCTTCTTGAGATTCTTCAATTCAGAGATAATCTTCATCTTCCGAAATTCACCTTGAACATTCCCAGAAAACCTCCAACCTTCAGTCTCCTTTTTCCTCTCCATTGAAGCTAAGAGAAACAAAATCAATAGCAGAATTTTGGTAACAGAATTCTAAAGAAGAAAATGATAACAGAAAAGAAAAAAAAGGTAACTGAACTGTGACAAACTTCCTTTCCCTCTTTCAATATTCTTCTGGATCGCATCGTCACTCTTCTCCAATCTTCAACCGATAACAAGAATCTCCATCACCGATATCTCTTCACGTTCTCCATATTTCTGCATCTCGCATCAAGAATCTTCGATCTTCTCCGCTAATCTTCAACTGAAGAAGAATTCGGATTCTTCATTTTTCTCCGCAACGATTGCGTCATCGTCATCTTCAATCTGCAATCATTCATCAACATCACAATTCATATCATCAATAATCTTTAGATCTACATCAACGCGATAGCAACAACAACGTAATTGAAAATGCGTCGGATGTTTAAGATCGAGTGAGAGCTGAGATCGGAGAGAGTTAGATTGGAAAGGAGGTCTAAGATTGAGAGCGAGGGGAGAAGAGGGGGATTTGGTTCTTTCTATTACGGCGGAGAGCGGCGGAATTGGCCGGAGGAGGAAAAATGATGTCGCCGCCGTTCATGAGAGAAGAAGGAGAGGGATATAAATTCAGATTGGTGCATCACATGTAACCCTAATCTCCTTGTTTAATTTCATTTTATTGTATTGAATTAAATGATAAACCTTGGATTAATGTGAATCGAATGATATTAACATAGAAATCTGAATAATCAAATTTGCAAATGAGCTGTGATGATGGATCAATTGCTGAATCTTTGGGCCAAGAACAAATTACTGCATCACCTCCCCCTAGCCCAATGTACACAGTTTCTGTATGCTGAACTTGAACAAAAGAACATTCCATTGGGCCACATCTGGCTGGGCCATGCGCCCTTGATTGACTGCACTACTGTTTTCACTCAATACACCCCCTGTTTCTCTTCAATTTTGTGTTAAAATTTTTTTTTTCCTAGTTTGTTTCCTATTTCTTTTAGATAATAAAATGATACATTTGTTAGATTTTTAGCCTTATAAAAATAATCAAAAACATGTAATGTTTTGCTTGTTAGAATTTAAATGTTTTGTTATATTGTTTAGTTTTATTTCTTTGATAAAATGTCATGAAAAATATTATGCTTGATTAGATTCCTTGCATTGATTTTAGATAATAAAAAACATGTAATATTTTGCTTATTAGACTTTAATTGTTTTCTTACATAGTTCTATTTTAGTCTTAGTTGAAATACCATAAAAAACAATTTAATCTTGCTAGATTTTATTTTAGAATTCACTTAGAACTTAATTGCTAGTATTTTCTATGGCGGGTGCATGCCTCCTTGTTATTACTGATTTGTTTGTTGAGATGTGCGAGGCACTTTGAGATGGCCTTCAATTGTGATTCGATCGCCTCGTGTTCCACTTTATTTGTGGGACACGAATTCGCTTTCGATGCGACCTGATTTGCGACGTGTTCCACTTTATTTGTGGGACACGAAATTATTCCCGATGCGATTCACCCGATCTCTCATTCATTGAGATGTACATTCCTGTATTGTCTGGATTATGTTTCTCTTGCAGGTTGCTTGTGTGGTTGTGTTTGATACGCACCACATAGCGGTTGTGATTTATTTTCACACTGCATCGCTTTGACGCTTATGCTGGACTCCTGGCTTTGCTGGATGTTAGATTACGTGAAGTTTCTTAGTTCTGCTTGCGTTTCTAGCTCACTGCGGATTTGCTATCCGCTCGGTATCTCCTTGTCCCTTTTACCGCTTTCCGCATCATCCTATAATATGAGAAGTAGGACTTAGACATGCATCTGGCCAAGCCCTCGAAAGAGGCTCTGTTTTTGTTGGTGTGTTTACATTTGTGCTTTGCGGCAGGGAGTCACGGTGTAATAAGTCCTATATGGCACTCCGTTAAGTCCTCATGGAAGGCATGCGGAAAGGGTTAGCAATCAACCCCCGCCTAGTCTCATCGAGTCTGTTTAGTATGCGCACGCTACGCGTTGCTTGCTTCTGAACCTGCACAAGATCTTGTTATCGAGTATGTCAGGAAAAGGGTTCATGCAATTGGACCCCCGCCTTTCCTATAGCTCACGTCGCTCGACGTTGATGCTCGGTGTACGCACGCACCGTTTTCCTTTACGATCCGTGACGGCTTGGTTGCTGAGAGGGGTCCGCCCTCTTGTCTATGGCCCGATCATTTTCACGAGGTCTAATGCTTGGTTGACTTGGGTTGAGCTGCTCCCCTTGGCTATGGCGGGACCGCTTTTCTACCATTCGGTCAGTACCGTTGGTTTTGTTTGCTTTACGAGCGGATGCTCGTTTGTGTGATATTCTTGTGTGCCTCCCCTTTTCCCTTGCAGGTTGATAGCTTAGCTTAGACTTGTACCCTTTGTATGATAACATTAGGTAGCAAGCTTTCCCCTTTAGCTTAGGTTTTCCTCATGCATTCTTTAAAACACAAACCACACTCTTTGATTTTCTTTTCTTAAGAGCTTGTTATTTCCGCTCCATTCCCAGCATAAGTCTCCAAAGGTCGAGCAGCGGAGTGTGAATGTAACTTGTTCACCTAAAAAACACAAAACAAACAAAAACTAGTTAGCCGAGCTACGGTAGCTCTGATTCTGCAAAACAGATACGTAGGCAGCGGGGTAGGGCCTGTGCGAGCACAATCCTTTCTTTTCCCTACATTCTGCATGCATTTTAGTCCAGATTAGCGTAGTTTGCTTACACACCCATAGATTTAGACACTAGCGTGGATACCATCGAGTACGATGGGCGCGAGGGGTGCTAATACCTTCCCCTCGCGTAACCGACTCCCTTACCCTTTTTCTCTGGTCGTGAGACCGTTGTTTTGTTTTGTGGTTTGCTGGCATTCCTTTCCTTTTCAGGATAAATATGTTAGTGGCGACTCTGTTAATTTTTCGCGCTAGCGACACACCTGCACGAAACTTCCTCTGCCTACTGACCGAACCGCCTCGTCAAACAACCCCACCGGATTACCATCATCAGAAACCGGAACTGAAGGAATACTGCCTTTCACCTGTAAATCAGAATCGCAATCCTCACCAAAATTCTCACAGACCCCTTTCCCTCCAACCTCTGATCCGCCTATAACGACCGGTATAGTAGAAATAACCGAACCCCTGCCTGTTCCTTCTATAAACTTCTCATCCACTGCCTGCTTATTAACAATAGAACAAGCAACAACATCGTTCACACTTGTAAATTCTTCTATACTATCCACCGATTCCTCCGTGACGCCTTCAAACTCCTCCGACCACAAGTCCTCTGAGTTCACCGAATCAGAATGTTCAGAAGCAGAAGAAAGAAACTTTGAATTACCTGAAGAAAGACGCCTTTGAGGAAAATCTTCTCGTATCGCCAAGGTAAATTAGAGCCCATCAATATTCACCTCAAAAGAAACCGAAATATCTGCTCCAATCTCCATCTTAATCTGAATCCTAGCCATATCCATAGACAAACTTTCAGCAGTTGAATAATCGACACTAATGAAGGAACCCAATCGGTTTGCCAAAATTTCAAAAAACTCTAAATTCCACGCTATAACAGGGATGCCATAAACGTGTAACCAAACAGTTCTGAATGAATCCACCGTGTCTAACTTCCATTTTGAAATTTCCAAAAACCAATCCTTCCACCATCCATCTCCCTCCTTCAAGAATTCAGCCAAAACTTCCGCCTCCGATTCTTCTAGCAAGCATTTTGACGCCCCAAGAGAGTCACCCTAATTGCGAAGAATCCTGCTCTCTCTACACTTCTCTGAATCCTTGCAGCAGTTCCTGTACTCCGTAACGTCCCCACATAAGTCTTTTCTAGTCTCGCTCTAGCCTCCTCCCCTGAGTTATAGACCAAAACGTTTTTCTGTTTCATAATAGGCGCCCCAGAGAACCTCTCCACCACGACATCAACAAACGAACGAGAGAAAAAGTATCAAAAGTCACAATTTTTTTAAATGGTTATATATGTTTTTTAAGGGTTTAATATACTTCACCCCCTGCTAATATAGCGAGATTCGGTTTTCCCCCCTGAATGATTTTTTTTACCAAACGCCCCTTATAAAACCCAAAACATGGATTTACCACTCCTTGTTACCACACTAGCTGACTGGGCAATGCAGCATTGGACACAGTGGCGCTGACTGGATCCACCCTCATAAAATTAGGGTTCATCTTCATTCTCCATCTTCGTCCCTCTCTTTCTCCATCATTGTCCATCATTCATCTTCCTCAAACCCTGCTCCATTATCGTCCATCATCGTCCCTTCTCCATCTTCGTCAATCCCATATTCATCTTCTTCACTCATGGCGGAAAGCAACTCGTATGGTAGCAGTATCAATTCGTTTCAAAATCCAGATTTACCCAGATGTGGCTGTGACAGACCAATGAAGTTGTGGGTGGCCAACACAGTTCAAAATCGCAATAGAAAGTTTTGGAAATGCCGCAATGTTGGGGTAAGTATGCTTCTTTGTTATCTGGAAAATTGTTCAATATCATATTGAAAGTTATATTTCATGTTATCTGGAAATTTGGTCTTTATTAAACAATTCTTCATTGTGTTTTGTAGTCTGTAAATAGCTGTGAATTGTTCTTGTGGGATGATGAAATCAGAGACCATATCAATGTGCATAGGATGAAACTACCAGAATGTAAAAGCTGTGATATACTAGCAGTGAAGTTAGAGACCGCAACAAACAAAATTGAGAAGTTGAAGAAGAAGAATGCAAGTCAGACAATTGTTAATATGAGGCTGAAGAAGACAATATTGATTCTCTGTTTTTTGCTTATTGGCATATTGTATTACTTAGGTTAACAGCTCCTTGTTTGACATTGTGTATTTTGGTGGTATTTGGATGTAAAACCTTGTTGAATTTATGTCCATAAAATGAGTTATGTTTTATGTCAATTGTTCATATGTATTTTACATCAATGAAACCTTTCTGTCAAGTAAAGTGAAATATAAATGGTAAGATTGAATGAACTAAAACTCACACTTTAACATAACAAGTGCACCATAACATGGGCATAATTCAGAATACACAATTTAAAATTGTCTTAGCAAACATATGCTACTCAAAATAACTGTCTTAGCAGCACATAACTTGCACCAAACATGTGCTACTCAAAATAACCAGTCACACTTTAACATTACATAAGTGCACCAAACATGTGCTACTCAAAATAAACAACAAGGTCTAATCAAATTAAACATAAGGTAAATTCAAGTCTTCTTTGTTGGAGTTCCCTTATTTGGAATAGTCTTCTTTGGAGTACCCTTTGATGTCTTCTTTGGAGTACCCTTTGCTGGCTTCTTTGGAGTAATCTTGGATGGCTTTTTTGGAGTAATCTTGGATGCCCTTTTTGGAGTAATCTTTGAAGATTTCTCTTCAGCAATGTCCATACAAATAGGCTGCTCAGGGTTTGAACCTGGACCAGTGAATGGTTTTGGTTTCTTGAACCAGTTCTCCTTTATCCTCTCACTTACCCTTCTCCTCACAATTGGCTTGTCAATCATCTTTCCCTTTCCCTTGTAATTGTTGCTTGTTGATGCCTGAGAATAGATGTCTGGTATGCTGCTTATCATGTCATCAGTTACATCTCCAAACAATGAATCAGTCTTGGTATCTTCATTTTCTTCATTGTTTGTAGCAGACTGGTTTCCAGGATTGTGTTGACCTTCTTCATTGTTTGTAGCAGACTGGCTTCCAGCATTGCTAGTACCTTCTTCACTAGCATTTGGTCTCATTTTCTTCTGCATTTAAAAATCCAGTTACAGTATAATCAAAGAAACTATATTACATACAAAAACAGTTACAGTATATAAATTACCTTTCTTTTCATCGCACTCTGATTTTGCCTCTTGCTTTTGCATGTCTTAACATTGTGGCCACCTTGTCACACCTGGTGCATCTATAAGATACACCAGGTAACCTTCTTCTAACACCTTCTTCTCCACTTTCCCTTATCCTTAGCTTCTTAGGCCTTCCAGGTCCCTTTTTATAATTAGGAGGTAAAAGTTCTTCACTTTCTACCTCAGGCCACATGTCAGTGCCATTAATTGGACTAATAGCAAATCCATAGCACATGGCATACCTGTCTCTAGTGTAATACTCATGAACAAAATCCTCTGGGTTCTGCTGTCTAAACCTTAATGCAGCAACAACATGTCTACATGGAATACCTACTAGATCCCAAAAATTACATGTGCAATTCTTTTTAGCAATGTCAACTATGAACTCTTGCCTGTTATAAGCATGAGTGACCTGAAATTTCTCTTCCATAGCCCATGTTGGCAACCAGTGTCCACTCATAGCTACCTCATTGTCCAATCTTTTCCTGGGAATAGGCATCACTTTGTGTGGCCACTTGTCTAGTTTCAAAGTAGACTTACTACACCTACTCATCAGATATTTTCTAATCCATTCGCACATGGTCAATATAGGTTTATCTCTAGCATTCAAAATAGTGGCATTGAATGACTCAGCTATGTTATTCATAAGTACATCACACTTAGGATAGAATGAAAATGCATGCTTACACCAAGACTTTGTAGGAACTGCCATGAGCCATGCCCAAGCCTTTGGATCTACAGCCTTCAACTCATTCATCTTCAATGTCCATGCTTGTTGGTAGGTTGCCTTGGCTGCTCCCATCATCAAGTCTCTTATCAATGCTCCTCCACCAAACTTCTTCTTAAAATTCGCATACAAGTGCCTCAAGCATAATCTATGTTCAATTCTTTCAAATAACTCTTCAAAAACTGCAACCAGTCCCTGAAACATATTAAGAAACAATCATTAGAAGCAAGGACTGAAATAGAATGACACAGAATGATGGATAAAATGAACTCTACCTTTTGCTGATCTGAGATGAACACAATTCTTTTGTCCTGCCCAATGTCTTCCATTAACAGTTGTATAAACCACCTCCATGATTCTTTGGTTTCTGTTTCCACCACTCCAAAGGCCAAAGGGAAGTATTGATCATTTGGATCTCTTCCAACAGCAATCAATAGTTGACCTCCATACTTTGTTTCAAATGACATCCATCTACCCCAATGAAGGGTCTACAACCATTTGTAAAACCTTTTTTACATCCATCAAAACAGAAATAAAAAGATCCAAACCTTGGTTGGATGGTAGGTAAAGGCCTCTCTATGTTTATCTTCATAGTGTTTCCAGGATTGACCCTATGCAACTCAGATGCATACCTCCACAGATTTGCATACTCCTTGTCTGCATCTCCTTCAATGATTTTTTTGGCAATCAATTTTGCTTTCCATGCCCTACACACAGTGATCCCAACAGAATAATTTTGCCTCATGTCTTGGATTATGTCACATATCCTTACCTTGTCAGATGTTCTCATCTTTTTGACCACAGCCCTAGCCACCCACTTAGAACTTGCACTTTTGTTATCCAAAACTCTAGCACATGTGTGGGTATCTTTTATAGTCTTTATGGCATAACTGTGCTTATGGCCCACCTTAGAGCAAAGCATTAAAAAACCACATTTGGCCTTGCACTCAACCCTCACTCTATAACTCTCAATTTTTACAAAGGTAATTTCCCTCCCATTTAATATTGTCCACTCACGGATGGCCTCTCTAAAATCATCTAAGGTATTGAACTTCATACCCCATTTAAATTTGTAATCCTTATTAAGCTCCTCCTTCTTAAACTTGTCAAACCTAGGCTCTTTTTCTTCCTCTGAGGCATCAGGATCAGAACTTAGTAAATCCTCACTAATATATTCATCATCCTCACCTTTATTTTCACTCTCACCTTTACTCTTACTAGGATAAGTCAACAAACCAGCTACAAGAGGGCCCTCACTAACTGGTAAAGTAACATCAACCACTCCAAAACCATCATCAAGAGCTGTGGCCCTCTCATCCTCACTGTCATTCATCCCATTCTACGATCTCTTCATCACTTACCTCTAACTCTACACTTTCATTCACACACCTAGGTTTACTACTGTGTATAGTTGTATCGTGTTCAACAAACAATTTCCCATCTACTCTCACTGAACAAGCAAACGCAGCTAAATCATAAGCATCATAATCACTCTTAATCTGGAAATAATTAGGATCTATTTCAGGAATTTTCGTCCATAACCTAAACGACCCAGCTCCATATCCCCACCCACTTACTACCTTTTGAATGTGACTCTGAGTCCAGCTTTCAATGTGTACACCGGTAATAAGCGTCGTAACCCCGCCTCTGTAAATCATCTCACCGTCGTGAGGCTTCATGAATTCTCCTCCATGGTGAAACAAACAATCAAACCTTACATTCAACTGCATACAAAACGTAATATAAGACAAAATAAAACATGCAGTACCGGTGAAGAACAAGAAATGAGCACTTACCTCAGCCGATTCCACCGTTGCGCCACCGTCTTCAGCCATCGTCTTCCGTCTTCTACTTCTCGTTTCTAAATTTGACAAAAACCTTAATCTGGAAATGTAGGTTTTGGGGGGGGTAAACATACCATACTCGCGCATTTCATTTCAAACTTACCAACTCAGCCATAAAAAATTGCCACCGTGTCCAATGCTGCATTGCCCAGTCAGCTAGTGTGGTAACAAGGAGTGGTAAATCCATGTTTTGGGTTTTATAAGGGGCGTTTGGTAAAAAAATCATTAGGGGGGCAAACTGAATCTCGCTATATTGGCAGGGGTGAAGTATATTAACCCTTTTTTTAATTGTAAACAACTCACAACTAATAATATCATCAATCTACTAAACAAATAAATATTGTAAAAAATAAACGTTTTAATAATAAAAGGATTGTGATGTGATTGTTTAAAAGTGGAATAAAATATTTTTAAGAACAAAGTTCAAAGAATTTTAATCAATAATAATAATAATAATAATAATAATAATAATAATAATAATAATAATAATAATAATAATAATAATAATAATAATAATAAAAAACTCTTTTAATCAACTAATTAAATTTTCTGTCAACAAATTAGTTACATATCATAAAAAGTGTAATTTTGATTATTAGAAATTCACGGGTGAAGAACAAGTCATTTTTTTGGGATGTACTTAGACACTAATCGCCACAAAATGCATGATGCATGTACTAAGCTGATCTATGCAATGACGTTTTCTTCTGTAAAGAACAAATAGATAAAATATGAACAATGAAATAAAAACAACATGACCTTATCCTTCTTCAACTGAGAAAGGGACAACGAATAGACCGTAAGCACGAATCGAAATATACATCGTGTGGTCACGTGACCAGTGACTTTCTCTATGTAGTGTTGCCAGAGGACAATTGTGTTGTCTTTATGAAAATAAAAATATTATTAAATATGTTTTTTTTCTTCAAATCTACTATAGTCTTATTTAATTTTTTGCCACCACATTAAAATTATGATTATTTGGTATTTGCATAATAAATTTTTTTATTTTTATTATTAAAATAATACAACCTTCCTATTTTATCAAACATATCAAATCTTTTTCAATTCTCTATTTTTTAATATTGATCCAAATATTTCTTTAAATGGTACTTAAATAAAAATAATATGTATACGAAAAAAAATCTATTAATTACAAAAAAAAAATGGTATCAACTATTTTTGTAAATGATACCAAAACAAAAATAAAGTTTTTGTACGAAAAAAAATCTATTATTGATCTAAATATTTTTATATACAAAAAATGTTATTTATGATCCAGAAATTTTTTATTCAAAAATGGCATAGGCCAAAAAATCTATTATTGATCTAAATATTTTTATATATGAAAATTTAATATTGATCCAAATATTTTTGTAAATGATACCTAAATAAAAATAATATTTGTATACGGAAAAAATCTATTATTTATAAAAAATGGTATTTATGATCCAAATATTTTTTATTAAAAAATGGTAGATGGTAAAAAATCTACTATTGATCTAAATATTTTTATATACAAAATTTACTATTGATCCAAATATTTTTGTAAATGATACCTAAACAAAAATGAAGTCTCTTTACAGGAAAAAAAATATATTATTGATCTAAATATTCTTATATACGAAAAATGTTATTTATGATCCAAATATTTTTTATTCAAAAATAGCATAGGCCAAAAAATCTATTATTGATCTAAATATTTTTATACACGAAAATTTAATATTGACCCAAATATTTTTGTAAATGATACCTAAACAAAAATAATATTTGTATACGGAAATTTTTTTATTATTTATGAAAAATGGTATTTATGATTCAAATATTTTTATTCAAAAATGGTATACGGGAAAAAATATACTATTGACCTAAATATTTTTATATACGAAATTTACTATTGATCCAAATATTTTAGTAAATGGAAAAAAATCTATTATTGATGTAAATATTTTTATATACGAAAAATATTATTTATGATTCAAATATATTTTATTCAAAAATGGCATAGGCCAAAAAATCTATTATTGATCTAAATATTTTTATATACGAAAATTTAATATTGATCCAAATATTTTTGTAAATGATACCTAAACAAAAATAATATTTATATACGGAAAAAATCTATTATTGTTAAATAAGTTTTTGGTCCCTATAAATATTGCAGTTTCTTTTTTAGTCCCTCCTAGGTTTTGGCAACGGTTTTAGCTTGTTTTGGCAACGGTTTTTTTTTTTTTTGTAAAAACCGTTGCCTAAAAGCAGGGAGAGACTAAAAATGAAAACTACAATATTTATAGGGACCGAAAACTTATTTAACCCAAACTATTATTTACGAAAAATGGTATTTACATCCAAATATTTTTATTCAAAAATTGTATAGGGGAAAAGAAATTTATTATTGATCCAATATTTTTGTAAATGATACCTAAACAAAAATGAAATCTGTATACGAAAAAAAATTATTATTGATCTTAATATTTCTATATACGAGGAATGATATTTATGATCAAATACTTTTGATCCAAAAATGGTAAGTGGGAAAAAAATCTATTATTGATCTAAATATTTTATATACGGAAATTTAATATTGATCCAAATATTTTTGTAAATGATACCTATACAAAAATAATATTTGAATACGGAAAAAATATATTATTTACGAAAAATAGTATTTATGATCCAAATATTTCTTATTCAAAAATTGTATACGGGAATAAATTTACTATTGATCTAAATATTTTTATATACTATTGATCCAAATATTTTTGTAAATGATACCTAAACAAAAATGAAGTTTGTATAATGAAAAAATAATTATTATTTATCTAAATATTTTTATATACGAGAAATGATATTTATGATCAAATATTTTTGATCCAAAAATGGCATACGGGATAAAATCTATTATTGATCTAAATATTTTTATATACAAAAATAATCAAATATGTATCTAAATATTTTTTTCTTTTTTAACATTTTATTTAAAATAAATAATGTCTCTAAATGTGGATAACCAAACAGAACCCGTGCATACACACGGGTTTGTTACTAGTTTTTTTAAAAAATGAAAAAAATATTGATGAGATCTAAATTAGAAGCACGAGAACATTCATATCAGTATATTCTAAATTATTTTTTGAATATATTTGTAGAATTGATGAGAACATTTTTAGAATTATCTGTTTGTAGTTTTTTTCTACCGGACGTTTATCTCTCTCTAATCACACAAAGAAGAACATCCATATCAATGTATTTTAAATTATTTTTTAAATTATAAACAGTTAAAAAATTCGTGAAAATTATAAGAAAAATTAGTTTATAAAAGAAATTGATTGATCTTATAAAATACTAAGAATATTATTTTGCATAACATAGATTACAAATATTAATAAGAGGAATTTCAAACATATTAAAAAACAGTTATGAGATATAAGTAATGTGGTCCTTACCAACTCTTATGGTAGACAACATTTATTTCAACTAACACGATAAAATATAAAATTAACAAAAAAAAATTATTATTTTTTAATCTAAAATGTGTTGTTTGTCTTTAGATTGCTTTGTGAAATTTCACTTCTATGCACATACAATGCTGTATCCGTAATTTTACAACATTAATTTATAATCACACTTCAAAGAGTTTCATTTCACACTCTCTACCAATTATGTTATCAATTAAAACAAAAATAATTTTCAATAAAGATTAATTACTATGCACTTTAAAAGAATTTATATAGTCAATTCATCACCATCATCCATTTACATTATTTTGTAGGTAGTTAGAGTAAAAGTTAAATTTTTTCCAATGTACAACGTCAATGATTAACTTACTATAAGATTAAGGTTTTTTTTAGCTTATTCTAAATTACAGTTTTTAAATTGAATATGTTAAAATTAAACTCAAATCTTTGAGTAATTCCTTATCACTACACAATGACAATGAAAGAAACAAGAAAAAAAATGGGAAGCAAAGGATAAGGGTTTACGAAAATAAAAAGAAGATGATGATGGTTTTCTGTAGAGTTTCTCTCTGCCCACACACTGTGGAAAAATCTCTTATTCACTTGCAAGTACAAATTATGTGAATACTCAACTTGTTACAAAACAGGGGTTACTCCCTCTATTTATAGTTTTAGGTTTGTTTTCTCCCTAAGTTAAAGCCCAAAATACCTTTTTAGACCCAAGTCGAAATACTTTGTGAAGCTAATTGCTTCGACACTTCGACAACTACATACAACTAGACATACTAAGCTTTCGACACACCTTGTGTCAAGCAACATGCTTCTTCGAAACAAGGAATCACAATTTAATACACCACCTAATTCATTGTGTCTAAGTTATCTAAATTCATCATAGCTCTTAGTCTTCTGAAAACTTCGACCTACACTCCCGTTCGTCATGATATCTGCAATCTAATTCTCAGTTCTACAGTGTTTCATATTCTTCCTCCCTTTAGCTACCTGCTCTCGAAGATAATGGAACCTCATTTCGATGTGTTTGCTTCTGCCATGTGCTATCAATTTATTTGCCAGATTGATAGCTGACATGTTGTAGATCTTCATGGTAATTGCTCCATGATCTTCAACTGTAATCTCTTCGACCAGATTAACCATCCATGTTGTTTGAAATGCACAAAGGGAAGCAATTATATACTCTTCTTCACACGACAATAGTGCCACTACTGGTTCTCTTCTCAAACTCCAAGCAACTCGTGCACCACCTAGCATAAACACATAACCAGGTGTGGATTTTTTATCCTCAACATCACTACACCAACTTGAGTCAGTGTAACCCACTAATTTACATTCTTTTCCTTCATCAGCTGCAGGAAATAGAATTCCAAGACTTCCTTCTCAATCACACTCGAAAGAGGCTTCCTTCCCTAAACACATCCATTCAGGACTTCCTTACTCAATCAACCTGACAGAGACTTCCTTGTCTAAACTCACAGATCATGACTTCCTTGCTCAATCTATGTAGAAATAGAATTCCTAGTCTAAACTCACAGCTCAATACTTCCTTGCTCTATCTAACCAGAAAGAGACTTTCTTGATCAAACACTCAGTCTGAGACTTCTTTGCTCAAACACATTGTTTGAGACTTTTACAAATTCTTAATAAATTGTTTAGGATTACAACAAAATGTACATGATATACAATCAGAGGTACAAATAGTAAAACACAAGCAAATATCTTGTTACTTGAGATTTCTTGAATATACGAGTGTAAGAAACTCTCAAGTATATGTATAATACAAAAACTATGCATGAAAGCTTAACGTGCGAAACAACTCATGTTCTGTGTTATATTGTGTGTGTGTGTGTGTGTGTGTGTGTGTGTGTGTGTGTCTATATATATATATATATATATATATATATATATATATATATATATATATATATATATATATATATTCTTGTTGTTGTTGCTTCTTTTGAATCTTCAGATCCTTATATATAGAGGGAGCAAAAGAGATGTTGGAAGCTTGCTTGTAGAAGTATCTTTGTTGAAGAAGTGGTTTCCGAGAGAGAATCGTTGGAGTATGTACGATAAGGATATTCATTGTCTGAATGATCTCTTTATCCATTGTGTCTATCTCAAGTAAGGTGTTCATAGGCATGTTGTAGTAGAATGAAGAAATCGTGTCACACAACCTTGAGCCTTACGCTAAAACCTCTAGTTGACTTTCTTCATAATTCTGGCAGTTGACAAGATGGAGCTTCTTTTGCAAAGAGTACAAACCAAAAGGCATTGTACTACGTTTCCAGCTTATTAGAGGCTGAGTCAAAATGGATATGAGGTTTGTAATGCCAAGATAATTTAATTAATTATTTAATTAAATTATTTTGGATTAATTGTCAAAGTTGTGAAATGTTGGAATATGTGGATATAAGTTACTATGTTGATGTTGGTTGATTAGTTTATTAATATTGGTAATAATAATAATAAAATTATTAGATTATTCTATATGGGCTTATTAAGTGGTTTGTGGTAGTAAAAGGGGGGGTATTAATACTAAGCCCAATAAGATAATAGAATTATATGTTTAAGTGGAATAAAAAAAATTGGGGAAAAGAATTAGAAGTGGCATTTGTGAAAGAATGAAGAAACAAGCTGAGTTAGGGCAAAGGGAGAACCTTCATTGGTAGAGAAACTTTTGAATAAAATTGATAAAGTAAGGATGGGGTTCTTACTCTCTAAGGGTTGGCATGATGATGAGTACAGTAGAGGTTAGATTTCATAATTGTATGTCCATGAATGTGTGAAGAAGTTGAATTTTGACGTGTTGATGAATGTTGAAATTGATGTATGATTTGTTGTGCAATCGATGAAATTGGTGTGTTTGTTGGAATAGATACATGATACTGATGTTGGACCTGAAAATCATGACTTAAAACAATGTTTTGATATGGGAAAATAGAGATTTTGGGGTTTTGAATGGTAAACTCGTAGCAGCCAAAAACATAGTTTTTTTAAACCGCTACAGCGGGAACTGGTTCCCAGTTTGGAGGAACCGTGTTCCCAGACCTTATGTGGCGTAAAAATGCTGTTTTTGAATAGGGGAATCGGTTCCCAGTTTGGGGGAACCGGGTTCCACTGAGTCGGACTGAATTTTCTTAAAAACTTCAAAAAGTCATAACTTTTTACTCGGGTGTCTGTTTGACGCGCTGTTTGGACCGTTGGAAAGCTAAAATAAATTCCTATCTTATAAAAATGAATTAGGAACCAGTATAAAAATATTTAATATAAATTATACTTGTGGTACGTATTTGATCTGTATGAGTGGATAAGGATGTTGTATGCTTGATGCAATTGGTTGTACGAATTCGATCTGTATGAGCTGATAATGATGTCTTGTGATGAATTAATAATAAATATAATTTTATTAAGAAGTTGAATTAACCGTGTCATGTCGTTACTTGTCTTGTGTACTATGATGTTTGCTGATTAATAGGATGAATTTAGTTGAATTGCCTCCAATTGTGGGCGAGATAGCGTTGTAGGCCCTATGGCCAATATTGATAAGTTGTATGTTTCCGTTGAATTTATTGTTGTTGTAGGCCCTATGGCCAATGTTGATAAGTCGTATGTTGCTGTTGAATTTATTGTTGTTGTTGTTGTAGGCCCTATGGCCAATGTTGATTGAATTGAGTTGTTTTTGTTATAAGTTGTTGTTGATGCGTTGATTAAGTTGCAGGTCCTATGACCAATGTTTTTAAGTTGTTTTGCAGTTTCCGGTCTTGTGACCAATGTTGATTAAGTTGTTTCATTTTGTCGTTGTTGTGTTGTGTTGATTAAGTTGGTGTTGTGGTTGTTGTCGCATGCATAGTATAACATTATTAAGTTGGCCTGGATTGACAATTTTAAGTTGGAGCTAATGTTCATCACGTTGGCCTGGATTGGAAAAATAAGCTGAAGGCTTATGCCTTGTTGACGCCTCGATAACCTGGAAAATTTTTAAGTTGGGAGTTTTGCTCCAATGGTACCACATGCATATGCATAGTTTAGTCACATCAGGAGTTGTATGTTGTTTGAGGTTGATATTAAGTTGTGATATTTTGATGTTGTATATATTAAGTTGTCGCTGTCAAGAAGTTCCTGTTATTATTAAGTTGTTGTTATGTTAATTTGTTGTTGCAATTAAGTTTTTGTTGTGGTTTTTATATTGATGGTTGATTTAATGTTGTTGTTGTTAACAAGTTGTGCTGATTTAAGTCTGTCTGTTACTTGTTGAATAATTGTTGTATAAAGTGGTGAAATTATGTATGATCTATATCTCCTATATTATTTATCATGCATTCCTTTATATTGTAAGATATCTCACCCCTTCTGTTTGAATGTTACCCCTATGCTAGTAATGTGCAGGTGATACACAGTGATGAAGATTTAGTAGATTCGTCGAGTCCAAGTTAGTGTGTCGCTCTGATACGTAGCACTCGGGGGATGTTTATGTTGTGGTTCCTATGCTGTTACTATTGTAGTTGTTTAATAATTATAATTTGAATTTGGTGTTAGTTGAATAAATATTGTTAAATAATTTCTAAGTTAAAAGTTGTGAATTTTGATGCGTTATTATTAAAAGAAGTTGTTTTGTGGTTATAAGAAGGAAGTAAGTTGTCAACTGTCTTTTGAATGCTATGTATCTATGTTGAGTGAAATATAAGTTGAAATTTATGTTGAAATGTGATACCCTGAATATGTTGAAAAGTTTTTAAATACTCTGATTTTTGTATTATAATTTACCGGGTAGATTTGGGGTGTTACAAGATTTATTTGAAAATCAGATTCAAATCCATTATAATATGATCTTACATGCTTCTTCTTTATAAGCCATTTAATTGGGTCAGAACCTAGTTAATTACTGGCTTAATTATCTTGCACACTTAAACAAATTTTAGTATACCCTATTGTTATTTAAGTACTCTGGTATCATTAAAACCCAAGGAGTATGAACAAATTTTATTCTACCAGAGCTAACCGAGTTACCAGCAGACAAGAAACTTATAGGAGTGAAGGGGGTGTACAAGACAAAGTACAAATTCAATGGTGAGATTGATCACTTTAAAGCAAGGTTGGTGGCAAATAGATACAACCAAATACTGGGTATTGATTAGCTTGAGGTATTTTCTCCTGTTGCAAGTTTGGATATAATTCAAATGCTTATTTCGATCTCAGCTCAAAATAGTTAGAAAATACATCAAATGGATGTTAAGTCTGCATTTCTTAATGGTAATTTGGAAGAATAAGTGTATGTTTAACAACCTGCAGGATATGTAGTCAAAGGAAAGGAAGATAAAGTCTACAGATTAAATTTGACCGGTTTGAGCACTCTCTATATATTAAATTCGCGGAGCCTGGAGATGTCCTTATTGTTTGCCTGTATGTTGATGATCAGATTTTTACCGGAAATAATTCAAGGATGGCTACAGATTTTAGGGAGGCTATGATCAGTTGTTTTAAAAAGACAGTTTTGGGCTTAATGTCCTATTTCCTTGGCATTGAGGTCGTTCAACAAAATGATGAAATTTTAATTTCTCAAAAGAAGTATGCATGTGATATTTTGAAGAAGTTCAAGATGGAGCATTCAAAGCCAATTTACATGCCTATTGATGAAAATTTGAAGTAGACAAGAGATAATGATGGCAAAAAGGTAGACTTAAACTATTAAAAAATTTTGATCGAAAGCTTGAGATATTTGACTGCGACAAGACCAGATATAGTATATGGAGTTGGATTTCTCAGCAGATTCATAGAAGAACCACACGTTAGTCATTTGTAATGAGCTCAGACGATTCTTCGTTATATCAAAGGTACACTGACTTATGGGATTTTTTATGCTAGTAATAATCAAGTGGAGCTTGTTGGATACAAGGATAGTGATCGAGCTAGAGATATAAAAACAAGAAAAAGTATGTTAGGATACGCATTTTATTTGGGCACAGGTGCAATTTCGTGGTCTTCGAAGAAACAACCAGTTGTTGCGCTTTCTACCCCTGAAGCAGAGTATATTGAAGCAACCAGTTGTGCTACTTAAACAGTATGGATCTGAAGAATCTTAGAAGTGATACCTCAGAAGCATAATAGTCATACAAAGATATATTGTGATAACAAGTCACCTATTGCATTGAGTAAGAATCTGATTTTTCATGGACAGTCCAAGCATATTGATATTCAGTTTCACAAGATAAGAGAGTTGATAGCTGAGAAAGAAGTGGTTATCGAATACTGTCCCATTAAAGAATAGATAGCAGATATTTTTACAAAACCATTAAAGATTGAGTTATTTTACAAGTTGAATAAAATGTTTGGAATGATGCAAACTTGATCTAAGGAAGCCAATGTAAAAACAAAATCAAATATTCTAGAGTTTGTTGGAAGGGTTGACAAGAAGACTTTAGATTTTCCTTAATACTTATGACATGATCATACTCGTCATCATTAAGAAAGCATTGTCATTGGACCAAAATTATAAACCGTCTCTTCCTCCGTGAAAACTTTACTTAGTGACAAGTTGCTTACTTAATTGTTAAAACTATGAAAAGCCTATAAAAGACACGACTCTTGTATTATGTAGCATTAAAAAATTATATGAATTAAAGACAGTCAAAAGGAAAATACTATATAAATTAAAGAGTGTCAAAAGGAAAATACTTTCTCTATTGTTTTAGTTTTTTTAAGGTCGGTTTCTTTCGGCTTTAAAATAATGAATTTTTTTTTTGTATTTTTAAAAATAGATTTTAGAAAACCGTTTTTTTAAAACATTGAAATTTTTTTTATATTTTTTTAAATGAAACATTAATATTAACATCGTATAACACAAACATACATTATTAAATTCATACCAAAACCTAGTCAAAATTATAATTTTTTCAAAAAATAATATTTCAAAAATGATTTTTATAAATATTTATTTGAAATAACTTCAAAATTAAGTAATTTTTTTAAATTTTGATTTTCAATTTTTTTATAAATAAATGAAATAACTATTCAAACCAAATTTTAATTTGAAATTTTTATAAAAAGTTTCTTTAAAAATTCTTTTTTACATAAAATTATATAATATTATACAAATTATTTTTAAAAAAACTAAAACAAACGAGTTCTAAATCCCATTTGATATCAGAATCGATTAATTAATAAAGAGACGAATTTTAAAAATCTACCAAACCATGGTGAAAGTATGTTTTATCAACTAAATAAAATATAAAAACATAATTAAATTTTGTTGTCATGGAGCAAAACGCTGCTTTGCAATTCATCAACGAAACTTTTAACATAATTGAATTTTGTTTTCATGAACCTTAAGATCTTCTCAACAACCAAGACTGGCTCCATTATTTCCCCATGAGTTGTCATATAATATAATTTGCAACAGTTAGGATTCTTATGAAATATTCATCAAGTGTTTCACTTTCGTTCGTCACAAGAATCTCAATTTTATGATGCGTAGTTTGTAAATGAATGCGTTTATGGATTTTAGAAAAAAAATTAAAAATTCATAAACCAAGATAAGTTCAAAAAATAAGAAAAAATTTAAGTTTTTTTTCAAAAATTTGAATATTTTTATTAAAAATATTTTAATAAAATTGTACATAGAAAAGTGCCCGAATTAATTGGAAGGGTGTCCAGAGAAAATCTCCTTATATAGGCAAGTAACTAGTACTAGTACAATGAACAAAGCCCAAAACACAAATGAAGCCCACAACAATTTCAAGACAAAACTATTTAACAAAAATTTTACTTTTGTATCTCTACAATTATACTCATACCATTACACACAAAAATTTAGACCGAAATACCCTCGTATAAATAATATATATTTTAAAAATTTTCATTTTTTCGAAACACCAAAAAATATATAAATCGGAATACTTTTTCAAAGTCTTCCGGTTTAAAAAAAACACACCGGAACACTTAGAAAAAGAGTTCCAGTAGTTTTAAAGCTGTTTAAAGTGGAGTTTGAAGATGCATACCAAAACACTTATTTAAAATGTTCCAGTAGTTTAATTTTTTTAAAAAAATTCTAGACTTTACGCAACGGTCAAAACCGTTGCCTAAAAATATTCGCCGTTAAGGTGATTACTCAATTTTTGTACACAGCAACTTGCATTTTAGAAAAAAAAAAAAAAACTATCGGAATACTTTAAATAAGTTTTCCGCTATGCATCTTCAAATTCCACATTAAACAACTTGAAAACTATCAAAATTCTTTTTTTAAGTATTCTAGTGTGATTTTTTTTAATTGGAAGACTTTGAAAAGTGTTCTGGTTTATATATTTTTGGGTGTTTCGAAATTTTTTTGAAATATAAGAAAAAAGTAAAATTTTTTTAAAATATGTATTATTTATATGAGAGTATTTTAGTCTAAATTTTTTTATGTAAAAATATGAAGTAAGGATACAAAGCCACCCTTAGCCATTTTAGTGCTCCTATATTTTTGGTTATTTATCAAAAAATACATTAAAATCAACTATGCATCTACGAAAATAAAAGAACGTCTCAAATCTCAATAATGCATCTATATATCCGATATTATATCATTGACACCGAGAGGAGGTGATGAGATAAGACTCATATAACCACCTCATTTGAAGTTTTGATTGATTGGTTTTTATAAATATGATATGTTGGCATACAATGGACCATGCAAAGGCAAGCTATGCCATAAAAAATGAATTGGTGATGGGGCGATACGTTGTGACTTGTGAGCTGTTAGAAGTTCCACATAACATGATAACAACAAGATTTGGATAAACTCTAATGTAACATTAACAACATCATTTTGCCACTAGAAAAAGACATTTCTAAGACTTTACGTATTCGATTAAGATTCGAAATAATGTTTAAAATGTATATAATGAAAAAAGAAAGTGGTATTCGATCAAAATTTCGTTTTAATCAAAATTTCGTTTTAATTTATCGATAAAATTGGTGGTATTCAATCATGTTAACTTCAACATTTTAAATTGAATATAGAAATCTTACAGTATAATTTAAAAAAATCTTGTGCTGTTTTTAAAGAGTTTAGTTTCAATTAATTTTTAAATACACGGATTTTGATATACTTTACAAAATAAACAAAGTTTTTCCAAAAACATAAGCTTTACATATATTTTAAAGACAAAGTTTTTGGATGGAGAAATCTAATTAATAGACTATCGATCAAGGATCTATTGAAGTTTAAAGATTTTTTTTGAATGTATCTTATAATTGCACTTTTTGTGATTCCACTCTTCAAACAATGAAACACATCTTTTTTAAGTGTATTATTGTTAAGTTAATTCAGAGGAATATAGCGGAGTAAATTGGTATGTCGGATGTAACAGATGATGACCCATGTTTTGTTATAATTTTTTGCAAAAAATGAAGATGAAGGAGGGTAGACAAGTTGCATTTGGTTGACAATAACTTGGAACATTTGGTTAGTTAGGAATGGTATTATTTTTCAGAAAGATTCTTGGAGCGTTTTTAATACGACTTGGAACATTAAGGCTATGATTTAGAGATGGTCTTTTGTAGGGGAGATTACTCACCCTAATTGCAAATTCTATAATTTTTGTAAAGACCCGATATTTTTCCTCTCGTATAGTCAATTGGTTTGTAATTTCATTTTGTCGAGTTTATCTCGTATCTTGTGTAACAGATTTTGAGAACCCTTAGTTTTTCATCTAATATATTTTGCTTACACAAAAAAAAACATATAGTTTAAAAAAATTGTTTTATGGATTAAATATGTTTTTAGTCTCTATAATTAGACCAACATTTAATTTTAATCTCTCTAAAGTTTTATTTCAAACAATTGTCTTTATAAACTTTTTTGTTTCTAACTTTCGTTTGTCCCGTTAATTTGCAATAACGGAGGTTTACGTAAAACATGTTTAATCAATCAACGTGGAATTTTTTTAAAAAATCATTCACCAACGTAGATGTTATTCTAATAAGGTTAAATAAATAATCAGAATCCAATAGTCTTAAACCATTCATTCAATAATATTTCTCATGAAATTCCTAAAACGTCGTCTTCTTCTTCTTCTTCTTCTTCTTCTTCTTCTTCTTCTGCGTGGTCCCTTACTTCCTTCCCAGTTGCATGTGTAATTGTGCTCCCAGTTTAAAATCTTGCTAGTGTTGTGGTCTCCTCCTTCATTTCAGTTGCAAGCGTTCTTGTGGTCCCAGTTTTTTTGCAGCTTATGGTCTCAGATATGTCAATTTGGTTTATTAAGTAATGTTAAGATTAGTTTAAGAATCATTTTGCTTGTATTATTACCGAATACCGTATGCTTTAGTTTGAATTGTATATGTATCTAGGTAGTAATTCTTGTTGCATACCGTATTTGACCTAATTTGATAAATTTTAACCCTAAGTGAATTAAATGTACAGGACATAGGTAAATGTAAGATTGTGTTATACACAAAGGGATATTTTGTAAAAGACCCTAACTTAAGATATAAGAGTGGGAATCTCTATACATATAGTGGTCAAAATCTGGATTATTGGTCCTATTTTAAAGCTTGTGATTAAGTCAAAGGGGTTGACCCTGAATTTGCTGATAGGGCTGTTAAAATGTGGTGGAAGCATGATGGTTGTTCTTTGGAAGAAGGTTTAAAACCATTTAGGGAAGATGGGATGCTTATGAGTTAACTACACATGCTTTTGAAAATAATTGTGAAGTTGAGATTTTTAATGAACCTAATCTAGTTACAGGGGCTCCTTTATGGATAGGGTTGGAGAGAAAGGCAAGGGTGAGACATGTGATGAAGAGGTTTACAATTTAAGTGAATTTAGTGATGAATTTGTGAAGGATGTAAATTTTGATGATAGTGGGGAGGAGAGGATGAAAGAGTTTCATGGTGAGTTCAAGGAGAAATGTCAATGTTCGACTTGCTCAAGTTTTAGTTTGGGACTTAGTGAAATTTCCAAAGGTTTGAAGATGGCTAGTTCGATGGATCGAAAGAGATTCGACTGAGGAAATTTCAAAATCAAATCAGGTAACCGTTTTTGATCTTATCTAGAAGCGCAAGAGACATGTGAAAATTAATTGGAGGCAAGCGAAACATGCAAAGATGACGTATCGAGAAGTTAATTGAACGTTGAAGACAATTATTTTTACAAATACTATAAATAGGGATTTTAGCTTTAGGATTCAAAGGTGAAAAAATCATTGTAAATTTCAATACACACGCAAAGCACCCACACATAAACGAGAAACGAGTCTCTGAAGGAAATGTATGAAACTGCCCACCAATTTTTTCTTATGCTAATAAGTTTTACTTTTCTTTTTAAGTTTGTTTATCTCTCCTTTTTCAAAGTTATCCTTTTAAAGTTCTTACTTACATTTTACCTAACACTTTTTTCAACACAATTGACACTAAACTTACAATGATTTTAATGCACACTTTTTCCTAGAGAAATCACACAATATGTTCAAGAATTTACTAGTTTGGTC
Organism: Vicia villosa; assembly: GCF_029867415.1. Classification (NCBI taxonomy): domain Eukaryota; kingdom Viridiplantae; phylum Streptophyta; class Magnoliopsida; order Fabales; family Fabaceae; genus Vicia; species Vicia villosa. The sequence continues at coordinate 325,122 of NW_026705619.1, read as the reverse complement.
CTTCAAACAATAAATTTAAAACTAAGTGATTCTATGCCAAAAGCACCGATGAACAGTACATCCAGGATTTCGCATCACACGATTGGACGGTTTGCATCCCCCAATATAAATCATGAAAACAAGAAGCAACCAATATAAGGCGAAAAAGACACAAACATATAATCATGGACATTTATAAAGATGTTATAAATACTCAATCAAAAATTATAAATGTATATTATTCTAGTTTATGACATTAACGACTTTTGTTTCACAAAGATCATTATAAAAGAGATGTTGGAAATTATGAGCATTAATTTCATCAAGTTATGTTCCAAAATGACAAATGTGAGAATGGCAATAAATGCTTCATAAATAGTCCCACATAGAAAGTGGAGCAAACTTTAAAAGCATTTATAAAGCACTTGGAACAATGTACATTCCAAAAAGAGACAAAGAGGATAAAGTGCCACATAGTCATATGTGGTGGTCCCAAGCCTTATGCCACTTGTCTCTACCAAAAACACCCTCGCCGGTGTCGCCGGCGACACCGGCTTCGGCTCCGGGACCGGTCCGAGGGCCTGGGCGTAGAGGCGCTAGTGGCGGCTTGTAGACAGTATTTTCTGAACCATTGCAAATATATATTTTAAATAATATTGTTTCATGAAGAGTTGCAACTTATGAAACAGACATTTGCATGGGCTATAAATACAAGTTTGTTATTTCGGAATCAATACACAATTATTATCCTCTGATATATTTTCCAGACAGCTTCCTTGCATTCGAGTTTCTTCACCGGTCTTGTGCAGACTCGAGTAAGGCTGAATTATCCTGGGTATTCAGGCCGTTCCAACTCTAAGACAATCGAGAGTGTGCTTGAAATACTTTTAAGGAAAGTGATTCCGTTCGCGATTCAGCCTGGATCCATTTGATCTCTCCGATATTTCTAACAATCTTAAACGTATTTGTTCTTCAATGGCTTCCGACGCTGCAGTTTCAAGCATCAAAGTTATGAACCAGGATCTTGTCAAATTGGATCGCTTTGATGGAACGAATTACACCAGATGGCAAGACAAGATGACATTCCTTCTGACTGCCCTGAAGATTCAATATGTCTTAGATCCTGACTTACCGCCAATTCCAGAACCAACAGATGATGATTCTGACGAAGTCAAAAAGGAACGCAAGAAACGTAAGGAGGACGAATTATTGTGTCGTGGACATATCCTAAATACATTATCTGATCGTTTCTACGACCTCTATACGGACAATCCCTCCGCGGTTGAGATATGGAAAGCCCTCGAGTTTAAGTTCAAGGCCGAAGAAGAAGGTACGAAAAAGTTTTTAATTTCTAAATACTTTGATTTTAAATTTATAGACGGCAAACCAATTCTTCCCCAAGTGCACAAATTGCAAGTCCTGGTGAACAAAATCAAAGCAGTGAAAATAGACATCCCAGAAACCTTTCAAGTTGGTGCAATCATTGCAAAATTGCCACTTTCGTGGAAAGGCTATAGAAAGAAACTGCTGCACAGTTCCGAGGATTTTTCCTTGGAGAAAATCCAGAAACATCTTCAAATCGAGGAGGAATCGAAGGCAAGGGAAAAATCAGAATCTGCAGGTCTTTCCAAAGCCAATGCTATGACCAACAAAGAAAGAAAGAAGCATGATGGCAACAAGCATCATCTAGGACCAAAAAAGGAACACAACAAGTTCAAGAATTCTGGGGGTCAAAAGGGTCCAAAGACCGGATGCTTTGTTTGTGGAAAACCTGGACACTATGCTCGAGATTGCAAGCACAACAAATCAAAGAATGAGATCAATGTTGTTCATTTAAATGATGACATAATCGCTACTGTGAGCGAAATTATTGCAATCAAGGGCAAAGTACAAGGTTGGTGGTACGATACATGTGCCACGGTGCATGTCTCCTATGACAGGGCTGCATTCAAAACCTATTCTGAAACAAATGATGGACAAGAGGTACAAATGGGAAATGAAGTACGATCTAAGGTTGTTGGAACTGGATCGGTTGAACTCAACTTTACTTCCAGAAAGAAAATTACTCTTGTCAATGTGCTTCATGTCCCCGACATGAATAGGAATCTTGTTAGTGGGGATTTATTGGGAAAACCTGGTATTAAATCTGTTTATGAATCGGGAAAACTTATATTGACCCGTAATGGTGTATTTGTTGGAAAAGGATATTCCGCTGAGGGAATGATCAAACTATGTATTACCAACAATATGATTAATGAAATTTCTAATTCTGCTTACATGCTTGATTCTGTTTCTTTATGGCATAATAGATTAGCACATACTGGTATTAGTTCAATGAAGAGACTAATTAAATCTGGAATGATATCATGTAACATCAATGATTTCAACAAATGTGAATTATGCGTTAAATCAAAGATGATTAAAAAACCTTTCAAAAGTGTTGAAAGAAAGACAAATCTACTTGAACTTATACATTCAGATTTGTGCGAATTTAATAGCATGTTAACCCGTGGGGGAAACAGATATTTCATCACATTCATTGATGATGCTTCTAGATACACATATGTATATCTCTTAAAGCATAAAGATGAAGCTTTTAATGCCTTTAAGATTTATAAAGCAGAAGTAGAAAATCAATTAAGTAGAAGTATAAAAGTCCTTAGGAGTGACAGGGGCGGTGAATACTTCTCTACTGAATTTGATGCATTTTGTGAAGAACATGGCATAATACATGAATGTTCGGCGCCTAGAACACCGCAACAAAACGGCATGGCCGAAAGAAAGAATCGAACATATCAAGAGATGATGAATGCCATGTTAATGCATTCTGAATTGCCTTTCAATTTATGGGGCGAAGCTTTACTATCCGCTTGTCACATAATAAATAGAATTCCTTTGAAGAAAACTGGTATTTCTCCATATGAGGTATGGAAAAACATGGCACCAAATATTGGTTATTTCAAAGTGTGGGGGTGTGTCGCTTACTACAAAAATATGGATCCTAAGAGAACCAAGTTGGGTCCTCGAGGGATAAGATGTGCTTTTGTTGGATATGCACAAAATAGTAAAGCATATAGAATTTTAAATTTAGAGTCTAATATCATTGTTGAATCCCGGGATGTAGAATTCTTTGAAAATCTCATCACTAAGGATAAAGAATCGGAGTCGGCCACAAATAAAGAATCTTGTGAAGAAGATTCTTCTCGGATTGTAGAAATACAACCTGAAGGCACTCCTCGGATCATTAAATCACAACCCGAACCTAGGATAAGCAAAAGAGTCCGGAAAACAGAGAACTTAGGACCAGACGAAATTGATTCTCAATCCATTTCGTTTTATCTGGTCGAAGGAAATAATACAAAATTTGTTCAAAGTATTCCGGTCATACTTCAAGTAGGGGATGATCCTAAAACTTATAAGGAAGCAATAACTTCCAGGGACTCCTCTTTTTGGAAGGATGCTATCAAAGATGAAATGGATTCAATTATGTCCAACCACACTTGGGAACTTGTCGACTTACCAAAGGGATCAAAGCCCATTGGATGCAAGTGGGTGTTTAAAAGAAAATATCATAGTGATGGTACTTTAAACACTTATAAAGCAAGATTAGTGGCAAAAGGATTCAGACAAAAGGAAGGTATAGACTATTTTGACACCTATGCACCAGTAGCAAGGACAACCACAATTCGATTGTTGTTTGCCTTAGCCTCTTTGAATGATCTTATAGTTCATCAAATGGATGTTAAAACAGCGTTCCTAAACGGAGATCTTGATGAGGAAATCTATATGGAACAACCAGAAGGCTACGTACTTCCTGGAAATGAACTAAAGGTGTGCAAACTTGTCAAATCTTTATATGGATTAAAACAAGCACCAAAACAATGGCATCAAAAATTTGATTCTACAATATTGTCAAATGGATTTATTCCTAATTCTTGCGACAAGTGCTTATATATATAAAAGTGCACAACAACACGGTAATATTTTTGTGTCTCTATGTTGATGACATGCTAATAATTAGCAACAAAATGAATGGAATTTTAGAAACAAAGAAGTTTCTAACTTCCACTTTCAAGATGAAAGATCTTGGACTTGTTGACACAATTTTAGGAATAAAAGTCAAGCGAAATAGTGGGGGTTATGAACTTAATCAAACACACTATATTGAGAAAATGCTTGATAAGTTCAAACACTTAAAATTCAAGGAAGTAACCACTCCATTTGATCATGTAGTCAAGCTTGAAAAGAATGATGGAAGAGCAGTGGCTCAACTAGAATATGCAAGTGCAATTGGATGTCTTATGTACTTAATGCAATGTACCAGACCTGACATATCTTTTGCAGTTAGTAAAATGAGTAGATTTACTAGCAACCCGAGTAATGAACATTGGAAGGCAATCACGAGAATTTTTGGCTATTTACTGAAAACCAAAAATCTTGGCCTTCATTATGGTAAGTTTCCTGCCATATTAGAAGGATATACCGATGCGAGTTGGATATCAAATGTTGGAGATCATAAATCTACAACTGGTTGGATATTTACACTATCTGGAGGAGCAATTTCTTGGAGGAGCAAGAAACAAACATGCATTACTCTTTCGACCATGGAATCAGAGTTTGTGGCTCTCGCTTCCGCTGGTCAAGAGGCAGAATGGTTGAGGGATCTCCTTTTGGAAGTTCCATTGGCTAAGGATAATGTTTCAAAGGTTATGATACACTGCGATAGCCAAGCCACTCTAGCAAGAGCATTCAGCGAAATGTATAATGGAAAGTCTAGGCATATAGGACTTAGACATTCGTTCGTGAGAAAATTGATTAAGGATGGAATCATTTCACTCACGTATATACGAACAAGCTATAATTTGGCTGATCCGTTTACTAAGCCACTGGCCAGAGACTTAGTAAAAACAACCTCGAGAGGCATGGGGTTGAAACTCCTTGAGTAAGAGTTCCGACAACGGCGGCAACCCAATCTTATGTTAACAGATCGAACATTAACTTCAAGATTTTCAATGGGTAACAACAAGTCGTTGATTTGGATAATTGTCGAACATTTCGTGATAATGTTGACTTTAAAACGAGGGCTGAGTTTTACTTTAAAAACTCTTAATGAAGTTCAATACCAAGGGTACGTGTCTTGTGGAAAAGGACACAATATGAACTTCACCTATGTGAATTTCAAGATGGTGCCATATCGAAGTGAGAGTTGGAGTTTCTCTCATGAAAAATTCATGAAACAGGATAGCACATGGCCATAAATAAGTGCTAAGCGAGTTATGCAGAGGAAGAACCTTTAAAGAGTGTGTGTGAGGCAACACCGGTCTAATCATATGGATTCATGGTTTAAAAGCTTTGCTACCTAATATTCCGATTAAACTTTGTGTTGTCCTCACTAAGGTTAAGTTTTAAATCGAAAGATACCTAACTGTATTAACACTCTTTATATTAAATTTCTGGAATTATTAGATTTGTCATTATTAGAACAAGTGGGGGATTGTTGGAAATTATGAGCATTAATTTCATCAAGTTATGTTCCAAAATGACAAATGTGAGAATGGCAATACATGCTTCATAAATAGTCCCACATAGAAAGTGGAGCAAACTTTGAAAGCATTTATAAAGCACTTGGAACAATGTACATTCCAAAAAGAGCCAAAGAGGATAAAGTGCCACATAGTCATATGTGGTGGTCCCAAGCCTTATGCCACTTGTCTCTACCAAAAACACCATCGCCGGTGTCGCCACCGGCGACACCGACTCCGGGACCGGGTCCGAGGGCGTGGGCATAGAGGCGCTAGTGGCGGCTTGTAGACGGCACTTGAGCACTTAGGCACGTCGCATCGGAGCGATCGGGCTATTCGCGGCGCCGGTGGCGGTTTTGATTTTTGAATTTGAATTCGAAATACATAACATTTCATGAAGTGGTGCATTGTATTTTCTGAACCATTGCAAATATATATTTTAAATAATATTGTTTCATGAAGAGTTGCAACTTATGAAACAGACATTTGCATGGGCTATAAATACAAGTTTGTTATTTCGGAATCAATACACAAAATCATTATCCTCTGATATATTTTCCAGACAGCTTCCTTGCATTCGAGTTTCTTCACCGGTCTTGTGCAGACTCGAGTAAGGCTGAATTATCCTGGGTATTCAGGCCGTTCCAACTCTAAGACAATCGAGAGTGTGCTTGAAATACTTTTAAGGATAGTGATTCCGTTCGCGATTCAGCCTGGATCCATTCGATCTCTCCGATATTTCTAACAAGAGAGACTTCAACAAAGAGAAGAAAAAATCAAAATTTGACGAAAAAACACTTAAAAAATGTGACCTCTTACAATCAACTTATTATTAACAGTTTTCCTTAAGAACAATTTTAATCTAATCCCTCTCTTTTTATGTACATTCTTTTTTTTTATATTGATTTATCTTATTTTAAAAGAAAATTAAGATCCACGTGCTCGTCCAATTTTAAACTATATGAAAGATATTTGAACCGAATATATATATCCACCACTTATTTGAAAGTCGCTATATCAATAAATTTGTACTTATCAACTACTAGTAATAATCTATGAGACAATCTGGAATAAGTAAAACTCCAATGAGTAGTCTCCGATTTATTTCTAAACTATTATTAGTAATTTTTAAACTTGTAATTTATAATATTTTCACACCATCGTAGCCGACAAACATAACAGCCCCCATTAAACCAAAGATTCCCTACATGAATAGATAAACCTGATTTCATTATTTTATTAAACTAAACATAAATGATTAATTCTGATTTCGCGGTTAATTTGTCACCGAAGTTGGTACTAATTTCAAATCTTTAAATGCCATTAAATTATTCATGATTTGTCTCTCTTTGCTCCTCGGTGTCCATTAGTCCAAGCACATACAACTAGCTGATTATTTTTCCACACCATGTTTGGTAATCAATTATTTGTTGTCACTTTTGAAAAGGCAATTCAACTTTTATTTTAATATTATTATTTTTATTATTGTTACTATTACTATAATTATACACAAAACCAAAAGTCTTACACAAAAAAGAGGAGCTGTAGCCTTCAATGTGGTAAGGAAAAAAAGAAAGATGCTTTGGACAGGTAACCAAGTAAGGGAATTCATGTTGAAGAATGAAGAGGAGTATATTTTTTCCTACACCTTTTTCAAAAGAGAGAAAAAAAAATGAAAATGGGTTTTGATTTTATTATAAGAAATGCCCTGAAGGGTCATTGCATATGACAGTGATACATGTGATGGAGTGATGGGTTGGAAAGCATTACTAGAAAGTAGAAACCTAAATGCAGCATCACCAAAACTGTAAGGTTGCCATTAATTGGATCCGTATTAACTCGTGCCTATCTATTCTAGAGAATCAAATTTAATAGAATGAAACTACGTGTAAGTTTTCTCTTATTCTACGATGCACAACGCATGCTTTAGGTCCACTCTAGGCACTTGCTTACATCAAATTATTTAATACATACATAGTAGTAATATTTTTGTTGGGGTGTTTAGATAGTCACTAATACTAGGACTTGGATTCATGGTCCTAATTCTATTAGTAGGTAACATTTTCATTTTTTTAATCAATCTTAAATATTAGGCACCTGAGTTTCAATCAAATTTACGGTTTCATTTTTTTTCCTTTCAACTTTTTTTATATAAATTGATAGTAATATATAAGGTTAAATATGTTTCTAGTTCATATAAAATTATTAAAAATTACTTTTAGTCCCTATAAAAAAAGTTGATTTTAGTCCCTATAAAATTACTTTTGCATTCACTTTTAGTCCCTCTACAGGAACTTAGGCTCTGTTTGGTAAGACGTGTTTTCGAGCTTATAGCTTATGTCTTATGTCTTATAAGCTTATATGATAATTTAGACCCGTTTGATAACGGTCTTTTCATCACGAGCTTATAGCTTATTTTACTAGCTTATAGCTTATTTTTCAGACGATATTTCAAATAGCGTTTTAGCTTATGTCTTATAACTTATTATTTTTTCTTCCTTTTTTATCCTTATTATTTTAATTAAAATTTATTTTTAACCCTTATAATTTATTTTAATTTAAAATAAAATAATTATATATTAAATATCTTTTATGTCATTTTACATTTATAAAGTTAATTCTAACGCTAATTTTACCAAACACTTCAATTAGCTTATAAGCTATCAGTCTCTATCATCCGCTTTAAGCTATAAGCCATCGGTCATCAGCCATTAGTCATAAGCTATAAACTATCAGCTAACTTATCAGTCAACCGCTATTTTTACCAAACAGACCCAGTGCAAAAATAATTTTATTGAAACTAAAAACTAAACTATTTAACCTTAATATATATATATATATATATATATATATATATATATATATATATATATATATATATATATATATAATTTTATTTTAGTATGAATCGAGAATGCCGCTCAATTAGTTACTAATTCATCGAATTAGAAGGAGATTTTAATCTTTTAAATTAAAGAAGACTTTAATAGATGAGAACATTTACCAAAAGATTCAATACGACCACATTCAAGTATTTGAATATGATTTAAAAACTCCTAATTAAATTGGGTGGGTGATTGGATGGACTACAAAAATAATTCATACAAATGATTGTCCTTTGTTGCGAGACAAAGGAGTTAATTTATAAATGTGCGCCATGAGATCTAATTAGCGTATTGGGAAGTTTTTCAAAAATAACTAGTAGAAGACCCGTGCGTCCGCACGGGTAAATCAAATTTTAAGATGAATAATTTATTACAAACTCAAAAAAAAAATTTAAAAATTCAAATGAGTAATGTTAATTTAAAATCCAAATGATGAAGGTTAATTTAAAAATTTGAATGAGGAATGTTAAATTTAATATGTCTAATAATTATAATTATTTACAGGGTTAAATGCAATTCACCCCCCTGCCATTAGGGCGTGTTTCAGATTTGCGTGTTTCAGATTTGCCCCCCTGAATTTTTATTTTTTTTAAGAACACACCCTTATAAAAGTGCAAAGCCAGTTTCACCACACCCTTTTACTACTAATGCTGACTGGGCTTTGACCAATTAGCTGACGTGGCAATTAGTTAATTAATATTTCATTTTATTATTAATGATTATTACCCTTCTTCACTTTTAGTCAATATCAACTCACCTAACAATTATGTACCAGATTTCAACATGGTCCACCAACAAAACAGCAAGAGTACTACTACTACCTGTTCTCTTGAATCATCACTTGATTGTTTGCTTTCAGCCACTACTAATAGTAACATCACTTGATTTTTTCTGATTGCAAAAACCGAAACTTATGGAACTTTAGTGCAGTTTCTTCTGCTGAATCTGATAGTACTAATGCTACTACTCAGAATTATCCATCCAAGGTTTATTCGACAAAAAGGCCTAATATTGATCAATATGATCCTTACTTTAGTATTACTACTACTACTACTCAGAATTCTTCTTCTGCTTCTACTAAATTTGGTTACAAGCTTATCTCAGAGAAACCACCGAAATCGAAGATGGGGTGATGATAATAAGAAGTGTCCTGGTTCATCAAATATCAATTTCCAGCAACCGAATTCATCGCTTTCATTGTCAAATTCATCGTAGGACAAAGAAGATCCACAAACTGTGACTGCAAGACAAAGAAGGGAGAGAATAAATGAGAGGATTATGGTTTTGCAGAAGATTGTTCCTGGATTTTGAACCTGTTCACTTGCTTCAACCTTGGGCTGCGGCGGCCACCACCATCATCAACTCAAACCCTAATTTCATTTCAGGCCCAGATCCAACAAAATCAAACGCAAACCAGGAAAACATTATACAACTGAATCAACAATCTATTACATTCAATATCTGGTTCTTGATTATTGACTGAATTAGGGATTTATTTGGGGAAATTAGGGTTTGTCTGGGTTTGAATGCATGATTTCTTCTGGGTTTGTTGACGGAAAGGGGAGATTAGGGATTCTTGATGCAACGATTGAACTTCTTCCCTTCTCCCATGGCCGCGGCCTCTTCTCAATCTCATCTTCTCCGATTAATTCTCCGGCCACCAATAAATGAGGAAAGATGAAGGAAGATCGTGAAGAGAGAAAGATGAAGAGTGATTGGAGAATGAAGATTTTTCTTAATAATAATCATTAATAATAAAATGAAATATTAATTAACTAATTGCCACGTCAGCTAATTGGTCAAAGCCCAGTCAGCATTAGTAGTAAAAGGGTGTGGTGAAACTGGCTTTGCACTTTTATAAGGGTGTGTTCTTAAAAAAAAAATTCAGGGGGGCAAATCTGAAACACGCCCTAATGGCAGGGGGGTGAATTTCATTTAACCCTTATTTACAAGTATGACTAATAAATGTAAATATTTACAAATATCAGTGATAAGGTAAAAAAAATTATAATATATTTTGTTGTTTAAATAAAAAATATATTGTAGTGACAGTGTCCCGTAAAAATAGTGAATTTACGCTAATTATAAATATTTATAATATTTTGTTGATTAAAATAAGAAAGATTTTATGGTTATAGTGTCCTGTGAAAATAGTGAGTTTATGTTAATTACAAATATTTATAATATTTTGTTAATTAAAATTAAAAAAATGTATTGTGGTGATAGTGTCCCGTGAAAACTTTTTAGATGAATAGTTTTCAATTTTAATTGGTATATAATTTATTTAAATGCAATTATAAAATATGAAATAATAAATTTTATTGTATAATACAAATCTGAAAAGTGCAGCCAATGAAACAATAGTATAGACGCAGTTAAATACATATAATCTGAAAACAGCAGCCAATGAAAATTGCATAAGTTAAACAACTTAATCAGTATAAAATGTGCACTTCAGATGATAAAATACCGGTATCATTATTAAGTATCATAAACCACCACTCTTGTATATTTAAACACCAATTACTTTTTTAAGGACAGTTTTCACATTAATTCTTATACTACATATAACTTTTTTTCCTACGGAGGGAACTCATGAGACAGTGTGTTTAATGGGCCAAAATTAGTATAGTTGCACACCGAAAGTACGCTTTCAAACTACAAAATTATGTATAGATTAAAGATTCAATAATTAAATAACTCTTTCAACAACCATAACTTTTTTTAGTTTTAACAAATTAGCCAATACCCTTAAGCAAAATTTCATTTAAATAATTACTTACAAAAGCTTACAAAAGTAAGTAATACACGTACTTAAATTTTGTGTATGTTGATGTTTTTCCTGCACATTTATATCCAATTTTTATTTTCTTAGCGGGAATGTCACTAACATGTAGATCATTTTCAATTTCAAGTCATACCAAGCATCTTGCTTAGTCTATGTCAGTGAATAAAAAACAAATGAGTACAAGAAGCATTCCCACCTTTATTTGGCTTGCTTTGGTCACCTTGATCTATGTATGCATGCTATTTGGACAAGTCCTTAGAGTTCTCTCAGTACTACTGTTGTAGCAGCGATTGAGAAGAATATGACTTGTTGCAAAACCACAACCTAAGGAAGCTGCCACAACCTTACCTTGTAAAACCATTACACCGTAAGAATTTCCATCTTGAACAGTAGGCTTTGAAAGCGATGCTTCATTTCTGAAACTCTTTTTCTTTCTCCTAAGATTCTATGTGTTTTTTTATACTGCATGCTTACAAAACAAAAAATTAAATAACTAAACAAACAATTATTACTATAACCCAAATAATGACAATATATGCTAGGAAAATCACAACATGCAACAGCAATTAAAATAAGTCAATTATGAGCATAAACTAACTTTGAAGAAATTCAAATATTTAACACTTTCTTTTAGAGAGTATGCATAGTCAGGCATCACTTTTTCTTTTATTGGAGGACTGAGAATTAACATTAGACATTGTTGGTCCAACTCCACAACCATGAAGATCCTTGAGCCCCAAATTCTGGCCTCCAAGACACTGGAGACTTTCAAATTCACAACCATCAAATCCTTCCTCATTTGGTGACACCCCTTCTGCGGCAAACCTCCCATCTGCTCCAGGACCATGGCAATATACCATATCATCACACTGCACCAGATTAGTTGTACAACCATCAAATCCTTGTACAAACACACTTATGGACCTATGCTAAGTACATGAGATACATACTTGTTATTGAAATGAGTAACTCGTACAAACACACTCGTTCATATTTAAATCTCCACCCTCCTGTCAAAGTTTAAATATCAACGTTTCATAATACTACTTAGTGTTTCCATCTGATCAAGATGAGTAAGACCTTGTACTATTGCAACTGGGATAAATAACACAACTATAATAGAAGTGAGAGTATCAAAAACTACCAGCTTGCTGATCCATCTTTTAAGGAATGAAACAGTAAAGAAAGGCCAATGAACATCACGTGGTTCAGTAGCTTCCTCGGTAATCCACTCTGTTGGATTAACAGCTTGAATATGGAATGCTACTGCTGCACCAAATTGTATTTTAAATGAGACAAATGCCGCATAAATTTCCTATAAGTTCAAATTAAGAAATAAAACATATCAGCACTATATTGTGTGAAGTATTTGGGTACGAAGTTAGACGAATGCATGTATAAAACGTTTCTCATATGCAGACTCCATCTTTTCATTTAAAAATAATATGAAGTAAAATCATATCTATACAGACAACACCATCATTCTTAATAAGAGAATCATCTATTTTCTTTATAAGAATAATCATTACTCTTGACAAATATAATCCCCAAATATGAAGAGTGGATTTATTTTTAGAAATCCACAAACAAAAAGCACTACCTGAAAAACAATATATGAAAAACAATATATATGAATAATCTTCAAATTGATAAAACTCAAAACAATGATAAACCTGCTCAGTTCAAGCTTGTGCTTGTAACACCATAAAACACTTGGCCATGATTTCACCTCATGCAACATTGTAACTATAGTATTACAGTTGGCATAGATTTCAAGCTTGTGACTCTCTTACCTATAGACCCCTTGTACAACATTGTAACTATAGTATTATACCTCATTGAACTCCTGCAGAAATGAATAATGCCAAATGTAACCAGTTTCATCACATATTTTCAAATATTCGATACTCTCTCGCAATCAAAGTACAACCAATGTTAGTGTAAATGTGGTAACATAGCCACACTGAAAATACCATGATAATTGCATATCAAAATCCTGAAAGTAATCCTGCTAATTAATCGCTTGAAACTACAGCCAAGACATAAGGTTTAAGTAGATAATAGCAGCAACTTATTACAGCACAAACTCTGAAGCTCTTTCACACTCAAAGGATCCAAACCATGATGTAAACTCTTAATGGCTTATTATTGCATACAAATATGATGGATATAAGCTTTCTTATAAACTAAAAACTACTCTGTTATAGAATGTTTTATCTTTGTATATAGTACTATAATAACACTAAATATTGGATATTTCTCAAGAGAATTTCAAAATTGTTCAAAACTCTAAAACTAATAGCCGATGAACCTTGATGTGTAAAAGTTTACGGTCTTTCGCATCCTTATGGCTGGGAATATGACATGATCGACGTCTGTTAGTTAAAAATAAGAAAAAACAGTTAGACATATTTGTTCTATATATATGTGAAAGGAGAAAACTGTTAGATCGCAACTTGCATTCGACTTACAACCCATATCAGGTTCTTTTTGCACATTTCTAGTGAAGAACTAAAGACATCCCAAGAAGTCCAATAGTCTTAACATGATAAAGTCCAGTTTCCTATTATCAAAACAAATAATTAGAATAAATACCAATGACGCAAGAATATCCAAAGCTGGAAAATTACCGGCTTCTCCTGACCACCAACTCCAAGGCAAGGTTGTGCTTCATCTATACCCGGTCATATGGGAAATTCCATAAGATTTGCTGTACTTTTATCTTATTGATTGGTTCTTGTGGAGGATTCCTTATCCTTCTTTCTTTTGTATATCTCTTCTATCTTAGCTTTTTTTAATTTGAAAATCCCACTTTACCATCCTTGGTTAGTACATTACTCTAAAAATACAGCTAAGGAAGAATTTGAACTACAAAACAGATAAGGTAGTTGAAACAAATAAAAAATTATCAGTAATTCTGAACAGAAGGAAGAAATCCTGGTTTGGAGAAGGAACAAATGTGTTTTGAACAAAAAATTGTATACAGTATCAGGAGGTTTACAAGATAAAGTGGAAATTAGTATCATACCATGTAAAACACCAGAGTGCTGTGGTGCAATATCCTGTGATAAAAAAATAAAGGCTAAATTACCTCCAGGGTCCTTTAAGTTATTTGATTGTAACAAATTAGTCATTTATGTTTTAATTGTAACAAGTTAGTCCTTTTTCGCTACATGTTGGTCCTTTATGTTAACTAATGTCTGCACCGTTGACGTTTTTCTCAAAATCCTTTCCAAAAAAGTTGAAGAAACATTAATGGTATTGATGTGTCACATAACATAGGTCACAGAGCATCATTGAATCATATAATAAAATTTTCAGAATTTTTTAATGCATAAAAGTATTTTTAAACTAATTAAAATGCATGCAAAAGAAAAATTTAAAGAAAAATAGTAAAACATAAAATAAAATTCTCATAAAATTACACGAATTGTAAAATGAGAAGAAATATTTTTAGAAATATTTTCATAATTTTTGAACCAAAAACGAATTTAATATGAATTTTAGGAAGTTAAAATAAAAGTAATAGAACAAAATAAAGTAGAAATAGGTCAACGGTGCATGCGTTAATTAACAAAAAGGACCCACATGTAACGTAAAAAACATAAAGGACTGAATTGTTACAATTAAATAACTTAAAGGACCCTGGAGGTAATTTAGCCAAAAATAAAATAAAGTTAAATTAGAGTTACAACACTTCTAAACAAATATATATATGTATGTCAAGTAGAGAACATTGAAGTGCAGGTCAATTCTTCATAACAGAAATTACAGTAATTATGTCGAAACCGCAAAAACGAAGCTTACCGTATTTAAACCGTAAAACCAACATTGTAACTTCATTCTGAACCGATTCTGAATGTTGTAATGAATAGCAACACAAATCAATGTCGAAACAAAACAACACCTAATTCGATCCTCGCAAAAAAAAACACAAAACAAATTTATTTCTAAAAGAGTAGTAACACGTGAAAACAGCTTACATGAAAACATAACAAATGCTATGCATAAAACTCACAAAACAATTGCAAGGACACCCAAACAAAAATGCAAAGAAATGCAATGAAAACACCTGAAACTCCTAAATTAAAACTATGAATGAGAGAGTGAAAGAAGAAATTTTGTAGAAAACCTACCAAAAGTTCAGAACCTTTGCGAAAGAACATGAGCGAAAGCTTTGTCAACCGTTCACGCTTGATCTGTGTCCCGTGTTGACGCTCAGTTGTGTCTTTGTTCACGCTCAGAACAAATATGCATTGATGGAGGTGCTAGGGTTGGACGGAGGAACAGAGAGAGAAAGGGGTAGACCACAAAGAGAGAGAAGTGAGAATCAATCTGAACACGTTTTTTGAAAAAGGAAAGAGAGAGGGAAAGCATTGTACATGGAAAAGGGTTTTCCTTAAAATCTTTGAAATATCCATTGGTTAATACATGTATTAACAAACAACCAATAAGGAAATGAAAAGAGGGTGCCACTTGGAGGAATGATCAAAGCTGATTGGTGGGAATAAAATTTGATTTAGCAAATTACAATAAAGGGCATTTTTTAGTGTAATAAATATTTTGATTAAGGGTAATTTAGGGTGTTTAGTGGTATGTAATATTATTAGTTAGGTAGTTGACGATTTTGGATTGTGACAATTTAATATGCAATTTTTTTTTTTTGGTTGAAGAGAGGGCCGAAGCCCAGAAAGAAAAACAAACTACAACGAAGGCTCAAGAGAGCCGAAGATTCCTAATGCATCATTCTCTAAAGAGTAATTCAAAAAGTACGGCGGTTGATCAAAAATAGCGGAGACCTTGTTCAGACACCCATGATTAGCTAGCATATTTGCACTTCTATTCGCATCTCTGTATGAGTGAGAGATGATAACTACTTCATGATCTTCAATAAGATTTTTGATATTTCTCAGAATGGTAACACACTCTAATTATCGTATCATACCTTCTTCAATAGCCTTTAGTTGTCGAATCCACATTAACTTCCACCCTTTGTATTCCAAGCATTTTAGTTAATTTAAGGCCTTCAAACACACCCCAGAATTCCGCAAGTGAAGAACTGCACTAGCCTAAATATTTAGAGAACCCAATTTTCCACGAACCCGTATGATCTCTAACAAGACCACCACAGTCAGCCATCCCGTTGCTCTTTCTAGCTCCATCAGTATTAAGCTTTACCATATTCATCACTGGAGGTTGCCATCGAACATCTGTCACTCTTCTTCGATCTCCCTCCAACGCTCGATAAAGATGTTGAGCTTTAACATATTCACTTTTCCTCTTTAGGATATGCATGATAGGTTCATAAGGTCTTTCAAATCCTCCAATGTGAGTTTCCTTATTCCTCCACTCCCACAGAGTATGACACGCAATGGCCCAAACAATCTTCCACTCCTTATTTTGAGCACCACAATATTTGAGATTTACAGTAATCCACTCTTTAAGATCTACAGCAAAGAATTTGTCCTGTATGTTACTAGTCACCAAGCTTTTCCATATATGATTGATTTTGTAGCCATCACGTAAAACATGCAAAATATCTTCACAAACAGCACCACAAAGGTTGCACCCTGCATCTCCTAATCCTTTTATACTCTTACTTAAATTAGTCAGCAACCTTTCATGTTTCAGCAACCATAGAAAGCTTCGACATCGCTCCGGAACCTCCAACCTCCAAATCAACTTCCACTCATCATCAATGATTATGTCGTTATAGCCTTCAAATTCTCGAAACATTTCGCTAACAAAAAAAGTGCCGTCTCCGGTACCTGCAAAATAAAACACGTCAGGGTTTTCTCCTGCACACGGAGGCACACAAGACCGAAGCTTGTCAATCCAATACGCAGGAAGCCAGTTTTGCAAAATATCAAAGTGCGATTCCCCATTTTGATCAACTAAGTCACACACTCGAGCTTCACAAAGATTGTTAGAAATTGTAATATCAGAATTAGTCAAACAAAATTCAGCTCCCAACCAATTATCACTCCAGGCCTGGATACTCGAACCATTACCTACCATCCACCTTCCTGTTTCCTTCATGATTGGCATCAAACCCGTGATCTCTCTTCACAGGCTTGATTCAGAATTTTTTTCTTTGTTTATGTTCATCTCATCATGAACCTTATACTTTTTACGTAGGATTTCACACCACAGCTCCTTCGAGCCACTGCAGATTTTCCAACTTAACTTCATTAGGCACACCATATTCAACTTATGAAGATCCCTTAGCCCTACACCACCTAGCTCCTTTGGTTTAGTTAATGTATCCCATCCTATAGCATGTATGTGATTCTTATCTTGGCTATCACCCCATGTAAACTTTCTCTGCAGCTTATGGATAACATCAATACACGCCATTGGAATCATGTTTGTCATCATCGGATATAGTGGAATTGCTTCGATGACGCCTTTAGCCAAAGTTATTCGACCTGCTAAAGATAAACTGTTACGCTTCCAACTATTAAGTTTCATCGCAATTTGATCTACGATGTATTGCAGCTCCGGTTTTTGCAACTTCTTACCACTAAGAGGAACACCAAGGTATTTTCCAAAACTGCTAGTAACATTTCCAAAATATGCAAACTATTTTAATTCAATAAAAATGTGAAATGTGTAGAAGCGTTGAAAATAAAAGCATCAATGCTTATAAAATGAATCAAATCAAGTATATGAAAAAGCTAAAAAAATGCGGGCTATGAATCAATTCATGACTCGAGTCATGTGAATTGAATCACATCATTACATGAATGGATATATGTATCCGAAAACAAAATACAGTTTGAAAAATAGTCATTTGAATCGATTCCAAGTTTTTGTGAATCGAGTCACAAAACTCGAACTGAAAAGTACTATAAAAATATCGATTCAAATGGAACCATGAATCGAGTCACATTTCCAGAATAAAATGATTTGTAAGAATATACCGATGACTCAATTCAAATGGAACATTGACTCGAGTCACATATCCCGAAATCAAATTTCTCAAACACGTATGGTCATGACTCGATTCAGGCTTTCTCGTGACTCAAGTCATGCACTCGAAAATCACATGATCTGATTCAAGCTTTTTCTTTACTCAAGTCAACTGCGTTGACTTTGGTCAAAAGTATATTTTATGCATGCAAAAGACAACTCATAAGAGGTGGATGTGAAAGTTTCTTGTGAGGGACTCATTTGCAATAAAACAAGCATAAAAGATAAGCAATAAAATGCCTTAATTGCACATAGTGGTGAAAAAATCTATTGTGGAGCAGATGGTAGAAATTTACAAGATCATTGATGATTTGCAAAATTTTAAGGTGAAGTTGATTATGAGGAAAAAACTCTAATTTTGTTAAGATCATTACCCATATCCTTTGAGCACTTCAAGGATGCCCTTTTATTGTAAGGAAGGTACTGCCACTTTAGATTAAGTTCAAACGATTATAAGATCAAATGAGTTATCAAAATTGAATAATTTAAAGGTTGAGGATACTGGTGAAAGCTTAAGTATATTGAGAGGAAAGAGTGAGAGTAGAGGAAACTAGAACGGGAAAAGATCCAAGTAAAAACCTAAGGTCTTTGATAAGTCAAATTTTAAATGTTTTATTTGTCACAAACTAGTCACTTCTAGAAGGGTTATCGTGAAAGAGGGAACAAGAGTGGTTTTGTTCAAATTGTAGTTACCACGAGTGAAAATGGTTTTGATAATGTTGGCGCACTAGTGTTAATAGGTTTGGAGACAAAGAAAAGTTAGGTTGTGGACTCAGGTTGCTCTTATCACATGTATCAGAGAAAAGACTATTTGGAAACTTTGGAGCTGAAAGAATGTGGAATTGTTCGACTTGGAAACAATAAGGCTTGCACAGTTTATAGTATTGGTACCGTCAGACAAAAATGTTTGATGATTGTGGGTTTGTTTTATGCAGCGTGGGATACACTACAACACGCTGGGGCTTTAAAAGCGCTTTTTTTGGGCTTTAAAAGCGCTGTGAAAGCCAGCGCTGGCGTAGGTAACAAAAGCGCTTCTGAAAGCGCTCTGGTAGACCCCCCCTATAAGAGCGCTTTTCTGGAAAAAGCGCTCTGGTAGACGCCCCTATGAGAGCGCTTTTTCTGGAAAAGCGCTCTTATAGCCCCCCCTATAAGAGCGCTTTTCAAAAGCGCTCTGGTAGGTGTCTATTATTTTTAAATTTTTTTTATTATTTCTAAACCTGCACTTTTGGCAGCAGTATTTCAGAACCTGTAATTTACAATTTTTTGGCAGTATTTTTTCATGAACCTATAATTTATCATTTCTAATCGATATATACCATTATAATCGATATCGATTATATACAAAAAAAGTATTATATTATATACCATTAATGTAAATCAAAATACATATATATATATATATATATATATATATATATATATATACATATTTCTAAACCAAAACAACTAAACCAATTCACATATTTCTAAACCAAAACAACTAAATGGGAAACAACTTCCGAGTTCTTATGCAACCAATGTACGCTTCCTGTATTATCTGGAGCTATGTTGTATTGATGCTTTAGTGGAGAACCAGTAGTCACCTGAGCTATGTTGTATTGTGTCACAGAATATGAATCAAATAACTGTACCCCGAAGGATCCTTCCACAGAAGACTTCGGGGTACAATTACTTGATTCATATTCTATGGAACATAATCGGCAGGGGCACATTGTGTTCTATCCTTTACCAGTCCATCTACTGTTTGAAGCTCAACCTACAATAGAAAAACGTGATTATTACTAACTACATATAGAAAATCTTGAATCATGTAAAAGTTGATGAAACCTGCCTACAGTTGTTAGTCCTTCCGAGCTTAAAATGAATATATCCAGCATCACCAAGTCTCTTCTCATACAGATTGACAAGCTCTTCATTTCCAACCCAAAATTCCTGCACAATTCCAATTTCCAACATAAAAAAAAATTCATAACAAGAAAAATCAAAAGATTTCATACGAAGTAAACATAAAAATCAACACAAGGATCAAACTCTGAACAAGCAACATAAAACAATTTTTTTTTTATAATATGTAACAAACAAGTCCTGTATATGAAATGTTTATAATAAGAGAGCTAAACAAAATAAGCTTAAAACAACTAATGAAAATGTCATAAGTTCTTTTCGCATTGTCTTCCATAACAAGTGCATACTTCAGTCAACAGATAAGCTAAAATAACTTCACCTAAACATGCCCTTAACATGAAAAGTAAAGACTTATGCAGTTGAATGCTCACTAATACTCACAAGTGAATTTATACAACTACTAGAAAAACACGAATTACCTGCAAAAAAAATATTCGAAAGGTATAGCTGCGGATTTTTTTGGGAAATTATAAATAAAAATTTGTTTCCTGCAGCCCAGGAATGATTCACTTTACCCTTTTCCTCTTTTTATTCAATGTTTCACTTCTACTACTTATTTTTCTTTTAATACTTTTATATTGCTTAATCTCCAATTAAATACTCACTTTTCATTCCAATCAAAACATAAACAACAACAATCCATTTCAAAAAATGCACAACGATGTTAAACAATCCATTTCAATTGTTGATTCTGGAGGAAAAAAATGAAAGATTTGATGAAAAAGGAGAAGAAACCTGCCTACAGTCATGGCGGAGGTTGCGAACAAGAAGACTGGTGACGGCGACGGGGACTTGGACTGCGACCTCCTCCTCCGCCTCCTCTTCGGCTGTAACGGGGTGGAGGCGATGGAGTGTAGCTTCTTCCTCTTTCTCTCTCTCTCTCTCTCTCTCTCTCTCTCTCTCTCTCTCTCTTCTATGCTAGGGTTTCGCGTGTTTTGGATCTGAAACAAAACGCGTGTGTTTGTAAAATATATAATTGTTTAAATGGGCTACCAGAGCGCTTTTCAAAAGCGCTTTAATAACACCCCCTACCAGAGCGCTTTTATCCCAAAAGCGCTTTCGTAGCACCCACCCTATAAGAGCGCTTTTAAAAGCGCTTTCATAACCCCCTACCAGAGCGCTTTTTAAAAGCGCTCTCATACCCCCCCCCCCTACCAGAGCGCTTTTTGAAAGCGCTCTCATACCCCCCCCCTACCAGGGCGCTTTTTTTGCATCATTTTCCCTTGTTTATTAATTTTGTTTTTAGCGAACCCTACGAGAGCGCTTTTGCTAAAAGCGCTTTAGTAGCTGCGCTTTAGTAGCTTAAATTTGGCGTAGTGATATGTTCCCAAACTTAAGAGAGATTTGTTGTCTATAAGCATGTTTGATTATCTAGACTAATGCACTATGATTGAACATGGAGTGTTAAAAATTTTCATGGTGTGTTGATAATGACTAAAGGGTCCAAAATATGTGAGTTGTATGTTTTGGATGGTTTCACTGTTATTAGTCATGTATTTGTAACTAATCAAGACCTTCTTAATAAATCTAAGCTATAACATTTTGAGAGTAGAGCATATTAGTGAAAAAGGTTTAGTTGAAATTTCTAAACAAGGTTTCGGGAGTGAGAAATTAAATAAACTAGAGTTTTGTTATAATTGCATTATAGTGAAACAATACATGGTGAAGTTTAGGAGTGGAGTGTATAATTTTAGTAGACCCTTTGAGCATGTTCACTCAGATCTATGGGGTCTGAAAAGTTTAGAAACTCACGAAGATGTATTTTATTTCTCTCTATTATTGATAACTTTCTAAAATAATATGGGTCTACATTTTGAAAAGTAAAAATGAAACATTTAAAAAGTTTAATGAAATGTTTACTCTTATAGTAAATTAATTGAGAACAAAATTGGATGTATTAAGAAATGACAATGGCCTAAATTTTGTTTTAGAGAAATTTAATGAGTTTTGAAGAAAACAAGATATCAAGAGGCATGGAATAGTTGTTGGCACATCTCAACAAAATGACTTAGGAGAGCTCATGAGTAAAACTGTTTTGAAGAGAAAAAAATGCATGATATTGGGAGATGGGTTACCAAAGAGTTTATGGGGTAAAGTTGTCCACATGAATAACCTTCAAGACACCTGTGAATGTTTAGAGTGGGAAACCGATAGACTACTCAACTTTGAAGAATTTTGGATCTTTGGAGTTTTTTAATATCAAGCAAGAAAACTGTATGTAATAGTTGTGAAGTGTGGCTTCATTAGTTATCCTGAAGGGATGAATGGTTACAAACTAAGGAAGATGGATCTTGTAGGATCAAAATTTATCACAAGCATATGTATTACTTTTAATGAAACATGTATGTGGATAAAGTGCAAAGACCTGTAGGTTAAAAAAATCAGAAACTATGGTGAAAGAGACTTAGTTTGAGGTGGAGATTCCTACTAGTGATACTAAAGACGACGAGGTAGTTGAAACTCCTATTTATAGTACTAGTGAAGAACAAAATACAATGTCTCTTAATTATTAGTTGACTTGTGATAGAATTAGGATGGAAATTACACCACCTCAAAGGCACGACTATGCTGATTTTATTTGTTATGCTCAAAATGTGGTTGAAGTGTTGCAAGAATCAAAACCAAAGACCTTTAAAGAAATTGTTAAAAACAAATATGGTAAAATACGATTGACGACATTAAATGATGAGATGGAATCACTAGTGAAGAGCTATACTTGGGAGCTTGCGAGACTACTTAAGAAACAAATGGTGATTGGATGCAAGATGATCTTCAAGAAGAAGGAAGATATTCTGAGACTTGTGTCATACCCCAAAATTTACCTCCCACACTTCTCTCATAACAAGGTTTAAAAGCAAACTCCAAAACCTTGCTCACTCAAATGATCAAGATAATTCACAGTCAACTGATTCAAACTGGAGGGTCAATTACAATCAAAGCATGATTCAAACCATGATCATTAGGCAAACATCAAGTGTAGGATGCATAATCATCATTTGATCAAGAATTGATCATGATTCCATTAATAGAAACTCAGAGATGAACAAATACAAAAAGGTTCAAATTAGGGTTTCTTTAGGAGAAAGTCAATCCAACTTTGACTGGGCATAACTTTCACATGGAACATCAAAAATGCCCCACTCAAAGCCTATTTTGAAGGAAATTGGATTCTCTACAACTTTGTGTCTCACAAGCCAAGGATAGAAATGCTTCATTTAAAAGATACGAGGCAAAAGATTACAGGTCATTTTCAGGCATCCTTCAGAAGCAGTTTTTTCCCAAAGAGAATATGGTCAAGATAAAAGCTTCAAATGAGAAATATGTTCCAAAGTGGCTTGTAGAGGACCTCTTAAGGTTTCTAAAAAGTATTAGATCTCCCTCATAGCTTAAAAATTGAGTGAGATATGTTTGATCAAAGTTAGATGATTCTAGAGGGCCAAATGTGAAAAAGAAGGGTTCAAATTGAGAAATCTTGCAAATGGGCCTATGTTTTTATGGTACAAACTTGGTCCACAAGTTACTAGCATGCTCAAAATAAGATGCCACGAAATTTAAACATATTATTTAATTTTTTTAGATATTTATTTCATTAAAAGTTGATGTTATGATTTAAATAAGTAAGAAAATTAAATATTTTGTTAGAAAATATATTTTGTTGATTTTCAATCAATGTTAATGGCAAAATATATTTGTTAATTTCGTGATGATTGGATTAAGGAAGAGTAAATCAAATCTTGGCCAAAATAGTAGCTTATTATTCAAGAAAACAAATCAAATTTCTCAAAAAGGGAAGATTGGATTCAAAAGTTTTTTAGGCTCTTTTCTAAACCTAATTCGTGGCTTATAAGTACCTAAGAGAGATCACATGAATAGGGGTTGAAAATTGGCTGCAGAGGTGAACATTGCAAGAACTCAAAATTCTTCAAAAAGAGTGAATTCGGTTTTGGAGATTCAAGACGTTTCAACGAGATTTGAAGGTTCCAAAAGCTTCCTCGGGAGATTTGGAACGTGTCTGGATAAGTGCACTACATCAGCACCCCCAGATAATCCTCCAATTGACTGAGGTATGTAGTTTCGAAAACTTGATCGATTAGCATAATACACACATATTCATGATGTTTTGTTTGTATGTTTGGCTATATTTCATTGTTGTGAATGTTTCTGGGCCGGTTAATTGAGTTTTCAGGCATTATAACGTGATCGGCCATTGGAGGCCGAGCAAGGTTTTAGGGTTTCAATTTGGGGGTTTTTTATGGGAGTTAAATTAAGGTCAATTAATGATATAGCCTGGTTCGCATGGTTGAGACGAGTAAGTTGATAGGGTCGCGCCAAATTTATTCAAACGTATGCCCTATTCGTTATTTTCGTGTTCTGGGTTTGCTACGAATAATTCGTAGCCAATTCGTAGCTACTGTTGCAGAGATTTACAGGTCTGGGTGGGGAAGAAGGTTGCGTGGCAACGTGCCACTGGTCCTTTTGAATTTCGTGCGCGTTTGTCCAAACGTGTCTTGGTTTTTTTTATTATCGTTGTGAAGCGTACTCTAAACGCATATGCATGCGTGGTGCGTTGGTGGTGTGATGCGTATGGGAGTGGAGGGTCGCAGGTTCGAGCCCTCCCTCCAACATATATTTTTTTCTGAAATTAACAACTCTGGATCCTGTGTATGCAATACCATAGCCTGTTTCGTAAACCCTCAGATCTGGACCCTTAATCTAACCACCTCTTAGATCCAGCGCCCTAGGATTAATGCTCATACTATAAACCCTCACAATAACCACACTGAATCATAACCTTAATAAACTTAATAAATTTTAATTATTTTGTTTTATTTTAATTAAAATACTTATTTTTAATATATATTAATTGTATTATAATTATTTTTTATTATAAAATAAATATATAATGATTATATTTAAAATTTTCAATTTGTTATTCGTGCCGATTAAATCGATTGATCGCTATGGTTAACAATGATTTTAATTAAAATATTATTAAAATAAAAATCAAATTATATTTGATTAAATGGTTGCAATTATCTTATTGATTGTGATGATTAATCTCGCCTTTGTT